>NC_056743.1:1913686792-1913736337 GCF_019279795.1 Protopterus annectens | reverse complement strand
ATCTGGGGCAAGAAAAGACTGAGGATATGACGTCGGTCATGCGCATTTGTACCCTGACGTCCTGACATCAGTCTAATGCGCCTTGACCGACGTCAGCCATATACTTTGGTATTCGGGCCGACTGGACAGCGGACTACCCAATGGTTAGGAATGCAGCAATGTGGATCCTCGAACATCTACATTTATGGTAGGTACAAAACTGTACTTTATGGTGAGTACAGGACGTCTTTATCTGATGCTGTCAGTTTTAAATGGACAACACAGATGGATTTTATGGTGATTACAGAACATCTTTATCTGATGCTGTCAGTTTTAAATGGACAACACAGATGGAATGTTATGGTGAGTACAGAACATCTTTATCTGATGCTGTCAGTTTTAAATGGACAACACAGATGGAACGTTATGGTGAGTACAGAACTTCTTTATCTGATGCTGTCAGTTTTAAATGGACAACACAGATGGAACGTTATGGTGAGTACAGAACTTCTTTGTCTGATGTCAGTTTTAAATGGACAACACAGATGGAATGTTATGGTGAGTACAGAACTTCTTTATCTGATGCTGTCAGTTTTAAATGGGCAACACAGATGGAACGTTATGCTGAGTACAGAACTTCTTTATCTGATGCTGTCAGTTTTAAATACACAACACAGATGTAACGTTATGGTGAGTACAGATCTTCTTTATCTGAAGCTGTCAATTTTAAATGGACAACACAGATGGAATGTTATGGTGAGTACAGAACTTCTTTGTCTGATGTCAGTTTTAAATGGACAACACAGATGGAACGTTATGGTGAGTACATAACTTCTTTATCTGATGTCAGGTTTAAATGGACAACACAGGTGGAATGTTATGGTGAGCACAGAACTTTTTTATCTGATGTCAGTTTTAAATGCAGATGGAATGTTATGGTGAGTACAGAACTTCTTTATCTGATGTCAGTTTTAAATGGACAACACAGAGGGAATGTTATGGTAAGTACAGAACTTCTTTATCTGATGCTGTCAGTTTTAAATGGACAACACAGATGGAACGTTATGGTGAGTATAGAACTTCTTTATCTGATGCTGTCAGTTTTAAATGGACAACACATATGGAATGTTATGGTGAGTACAGAACGTCTTTATCTGATGCTGTCAGTTTTAAATGGACAACACAGATGGAACGTTATGGTGAGTATAGAACTTCTTTAACTGATGCTGTCAGTTTTAAATGGACAACACAGATGGAATGTTATGGTGAGTACAGAACTTGTTTGTCTGATGTCAGTTTTAAATGGACAACACAGATGGAATGTTATGGTGAGTACAGAACTTCTTTACCTGATGCTGTCAGTTTTAAATGGACAACACAGATGGAATGTTTTGGTGAGTACAGAACTTCTTTATCTGATGCTGTCAGTTTTAAATGGACAACACAGATGGAATGTTATGGTGAGTACAGAACTTCTTTACCTGATGCTGTCAGTTTTAAATGGACAACACAAATGGAATGTTATGGTGAGTACAGAACTTCTTTATCTGATGCTGTCAGTTTTAAATGGACAACACAGATGGAACGTTATGGTGAGTACAGAACGTCTTTATCTGATGCTGTCAGTTTTAAATGGACAACACAGATGGAATGTTATGGTGAGTACAGAACTTCTTTATCTGATGCTGTCAGTTTTAAATGGACAACACAGATGGAATGTTATGGTGAGTACAGAACTTCTTTATCTGATGTCTGTTTTAAATGGACAACACAGATGGAATGTTATGGTGAGTACAGAACTTCTTTATCTGATGCTGTCAGTTTTAAATGGGCAACACAAATGGAACGTTATGCTGAGTACAGAACTTCTTTATCTGATGCTGTCAGTTTTAAATGCACAACACAGATGGAACGTTATGGTGAGTACAGAACTTCTTTATCTGATGCTGTCAGTTTTAAATGCACAACACAGATGGAACGTTATGCTGAGTACAAAACTTCTTTATCTGATGCTGTCAGTTTTAAATGCACAACACAGATGGAACGTTATGGTGAGTACAGAACTTCTTTATCTGAAGCTGTCAATTTTAAATGGACAACACAGATGGAATGTTATGGTGAGTACAGAACTTCTTTGCTGATGTCAGTTTTAAATGGACAACACAGATGGAACGTTATGGTGAGTACAGAACTTCTTTATCTGATGTCAGTTTTAAATGGACAACACAGATGGAACGTTATGGTGAGTACAAAACTTCTTTATCTGATGCTCTCAGTTTTAAATGGACAACACAGATGGAACGTTACGGTGAGTACAAAACTTCTTTATCTGATGCTGGTAGTTTTAAATGAACAACACAGATGGAACATTAGGGTGAGTACAGAACTTCTTTATCTGATGCTGTCAGATTTAAATGGACAACACAGATGGAATGTTACAGTGAGTACAGAACTTCTTTATCTGATGCTGTCAGTTTTAAATGGACAACACAGATGGAACGTTATGGTGAGTATAGAACTTCTTTATCTGATGCTGTCAGTTTTAAATGGACAACACAGATGGAATGTTATGGTGAGTACAGAACTTCTTTGTCTGATGTCAGTTTTAAATGGACAACACAGATGGAATGTTATGGTGAGTACAGAACTTCTTTATCTGATGCTGTCAGTTTTAAATGGACAACACAGATGGAATGCTATGGTGAATACAGAACTTCTTTATCTGATGTCAGTTTTAAATGGACAACACAGATGGAATGTTATGGTGAGTACAGAACTTCTTTATCTGATGTCTGTTTTAAATGGACAACACAGATGGAATGTTATGGTGAGTACAGAACTTGTTTATCTGATGTCGGTTTTAAATGGACAACACAGATGGAACGTTAGGGTGAGTACAGAACTTCTTTATCTGATGCTGTCAGTTTTAAATGGATAACACAGATGGAATGTTATGGTGAGTACAGAACTTCTTTATCTGATGTCTGTTTTAAATGGACAACACAGATGGAATGTTATGGTGAGTACAGAACTTCTTTATCTGATGTCGGTTTTAAATGGACAACACAGATGGAACGTTAGGGTGAGTACAGAACTTCTTTATCTGATGCTGTCAGTTTTAAATGGATAACACAGATGGAACGTTATGGTGAGTACAGAACTTCTTCATCTGATGTTGCCAGTTTTAAATGGACAACACAGATGGAATGTTATGGTGAGTACAGAACTTCTTCATCTGATGCTGTCAGTTTTAAATGGCCAACACAGATGGAACGTTATGGTGAGTACAGAACTTCTTTATCTGATGTCAGTTTTAAATGGACAACACAGATGGAACGTTATGGTAAGTACAGAACTTCTTCATCTGATGCTGTCAGTTTTAAATGGACAACACAGATGGAACGTTATGGTGAGTACAGAACTTCTTTATCTGATGTCAGTTTTAAATGAAGAACACAGATGGAACGTTATGGTGAGTACATGACTTCTTTATCTGATGCTGTCAGTTTTAAATGGACAACACAGATGGAACGTTATGGTGAGTACAGAACTTCTTTATCTGATGTCAGTTTTAAATGGACAACACAGATGGAATGTTATGGTGAGTACAGAACTTCTTTATCTGATGCTGTCAGTTTTAAATGGACAACACGGATGGAACGTTATGGTGAGTACAGAATTTCTTTATCTGATGTCAGTTTTAAATGGACAACACAGATGGAACGTTATGGTGAGTACAGAATTTCTTTATCTGATGTCAGTTTTAAATGGACAACACATATGGAATGCTATGGTGAGTACAGAACTTGATTATCTGATGTCAGTTTTAAATGGACAACACAGATGGAACATTATGGTGAGTACAGAACTTCTTTATCTGATGTCAGTTTTAAATGGACAACACAGATGGAACGTTATGATGAGTACAGGACGTCTTTACCTCATGCTGTCAGTTTTAAATGGACAACACAAATGGAATGTTATGGTGAGTACAGAACTTCTTTATCTGATGTCAGTTTTAAATGGACAACATAGATGGAATGTTATGGTGAGTACAGAACTTCTTTATCTGATGCTGTCAGTTTTAAATGGACAACACAGATGGAATGTTATGGTGAGTACAGAACATCTTTATCTGATGCTGTCAGTTGTAAATGGACAACACAGATGGAATGTTATGGTGAGTACAGAACTTCTTTATGTGATGTCGGTTTTAAATGGACAACACAGATGGAATGTTATGGTGAGTACAGAACTTCTTTATCTGATGTCGGTTTTAAATGGACAACACAGATGGAACGTTAGGGTGAGTACAGAACTTCTTTATCTGATGCTCTCAGTTTTAAATGGACAACACAGATGGAACGTTATGGTGAGTACAGAACTTCATCTGATGCTGTCAGTTTTAAATGGACAACACAGATGGAATGTTATGTTGAGTACAGAACTTCTTTTCCTGATGTCAGTTTTAAATGGACAACACAGATGGAATGTTATGGTGAATACAGAACTTGTTTATCTGATGTCAGTTTTAAATGGACAACACAGATGGAATGTTATGTTGAGTACAGAACTTCTTTATCTGATGCTGTCAGTTTTAAATGGACAACACAGATGGAACGTTATGGTGAGTACAGAACTTCTTTATCTGATGTCAGTTTTAAATGGACAACACAGATGGAATGTTATGGTGAATACAGAACTTGTTTATATGATGTCAGTTTTAAATGGACAACACAGATGGAATGTTATGGTGAGTACAGAACTTCTTTATCTGATGCTGTCAGTTTTAAATGGACAACACAGATGGAACGTTATGGTGAGTACAGAACTTCTTTATCTGATGTCAGTTTTAAATGGACAACACATTTGGAATGCTATGGTGAGTACAGAACCTGTTTATCTGATGTCAGTTTTAAATGGACAACACAGATGGAACGTTATGGTGAGTACAGAACTTCTTTATCTGATGTCAGTTTTAAATGGACAACACAGATGGAACGTTATGGTGAGTACAAGACGTCTTTACCTCATGCTGTCAGTTTTAAATGGACAACACAGATGGAACGTTATGGTGAGTACAGAACGTCTTTATCTGATACTGTCAGTTTTAAATGGACAACACAGATGGAATGTTATGGTGAGTACAGAACTTCTTTATCTGATGCTGTCAGTTTTAAATGGACAACACAGGTGGAACGATATGGTGAGTATATAACTTCTTTATCTGATGCTGTCAGTTTTAAATGGACAACACAGATGGATTTTATGGTGATTACAGAACATCTTTATCTGATGCTGTCAGTTTTAAATGGACAACACAGATGGAATGTTATGGTGAGTACAGAACATCTTTATCTGATGCTGTCAGTTTTAAATGGGCAACACAGATGAACGTTATGCTGAGTACAGAACTTCTTTATCTGATGCTGTCAGTTTTAAATGCACAACACAGATGGAACGTTATGGTGAGTACAGATCTTCTTTATCTGAAGCTGTCAATTTTAAATGGACAACACAGATGGAATGTTATGGTGAGTACAGAACTTCTTTGTCTGATGTCAGTTTTAAATGGACAACACAGATGGAACGTTATGGTGAGTACAGAACTTCTTTATCTGATGTCAGGTTTAAATGGACAACACAGGTGGAATGTTATGGTGAGCACAGAACTTTTTTATCTGATGTCAGTTTTAAATGCAGATGGAATGTTATGGTGAGTACAGAACTTCTTTATCTGATGTCAGTTTTAAATGGACAACACAGATGGAATGTTATGGTAAGTACAGAACTTCTTTATCTGATGCTGTCAGTTTTAAATGGACAACACAGATAGAACGTTATGGTGAGTATAGAACTTCTTTATCTGATGCTGTCAGTTTTAAATGGACAACATAAATGGACAACACAGATGGAATGTTATGGTGAGTACAGAACTTCTTTATCTGATGCTGTCAGTTTTAAATGGACAACACAGATGGAATGTTATGGTGAGTACAGAACATCTTTATCTGATGCTGTCAGTTGTAAATGGACAACACAGATGGAATGTTATGGTGAGTACAGAACTTGTTTGTCTGATGTCAGTTTTAAATGGACAAACAGATGGAATGTTATGGTGAGTACAGAACTTCTTTGTCTGATGTCAGTTTTAAATGGACAACACAGATGGAATGTTATGGTGAGTACAGAACTTCTTTACCTGATGCTGTCAGTTTTAAATGGACAACACAGATGGAATGTTTTGGTGAGTACAGAACTTCTTTATCTGATGCTGTCAGTTTTAAATGGACAACACAGATGGAATGTTATGGTGAGTACAGAACTTGTTTATCTGATGTCAGTTTTAAATGGACAACACAGATGGAACGTTATGGTGAGTACAGAACTTCTTTATCTGATGTCAGTTTTAAATGGACAACACAGATGGAACGTTATGGTGAGTACAGGACGTCTTTACCTCATGCTGTCAGTTTTAAATGGACAACACAAATGGAATGTTATGGTGAGTACAGAACTTCTTTATCTGATGCTGTCAGTTTTAAATGGACAACACAGATGGAACGTTATGGTGAGTACAGAACGTCTTTATCTGATGCTGTCAGTTTTAAATGGACAACACAGATGGAATGTTATGGTGAGTACAGAACCTCTTTATCTGATGCTGTCAGTTTTAAATGGACAACACAGATGGAACGTTATGGTGAGTATATAAGTTCTTTATCTGATGCTGTCAGTTTTAAATGGACAACACAGATGGAACGTTATGGTGAGTACAGAACTTCTTTATCTGAAGCTGTCAATTTTAAATGGACAACACAGATGGAATGTTATGGTGAGTACAGAACTTCTTTGCTGATGTCAGTTTTAAATGGACAACACAGATGGAACGTTATGGTGAGTACAGAACTTCTTTGTCTGATGTCAGGTTTAAATGGACAACACAGATGGAACGTTATGGTGAGTACAGAACTTTTTTATCTGATGTCAGTTTTAAATGGACAACACATATGGAATGCTATGGTGAGTACAGAACTTCTTTATCTGATGTCAGTTTTAAATGGACAACACAGATGGAACGTTATGGTGAGTACAAAACTTCTTTATCTGATGCTCTCAGTTTTAAATGGACAACACAGATGGAATGTTATGGTGAGTACAAAACTTCTTTATCTGATGCTGTCAGATTTAAATGGACAACACAGATGGAATGTTACAGTGAGTACAGAACTTCTTTATCTGATGCTGTCAGTTTTAAATGGACAACACAGATGGAACGTTATGGTGAGTATAGAACTTCTTTATCTGATGCTGTCAGTTTTAAATGGACAACACAGATGGAATGTTATGGTGAGTACAGAACTTCTTTGTCTGATGTCAGTTTTAAATGGACAACACAAATGGAATGTTATGGTGAGTACAGAACTTCTTTATCTGATGCTGTCAGTTTTAAATGGACAACACAGATGGAATGTTATGGTGAGTACAGAACTTCTTTATCTGATGTCAGTTTTAAATGGACAACACAGATGGAATGTTATGGTGAGTACAGAACTTCTTTATCTGATTTCTGTTTTAAATGGACAACACAGATGGAATGTTATGGTGAGTACAGAACTTCTTTATCTGATGTCGGTTTTAAATGGACAACACAGATGGAACGTTAGGGTGAGTACAGAACTTCTTTATCTGATGCTGTCAGTTTTAAATGGATAACACAGATGGAATGTTATGGTGAGTACAGAACTTCTTTATCTGATGCTCTCAGTTTTAAATGGACAACACAGATGGAACGTTATGGTGAGTACAGAACTTCTACATCTGATGTTGCCAGTTTTAAATGGACAACACAGATGGAATGTTATGGTGAGTACAGAACTTCTTCATCTGATGCTGTCAGTTTTAAATGGCCAACACAGATGGAACGTTATGGTGAGTACAGAACTTCTTTATCTGATGTCAGTTTTAAATGGACAACACAGATGGAACGTTATGGTAAGTACAGAACTTCTTCATCTGATGCTGTCAGTTTTAAATGGACAACACAGATGGAACGTTATGGTGAGTACAGAACTTCTTTATCTGATGTCAGTTTTAAATGAAGAACACAGATGGAACGTTATGGTGAGTACTTGATTTCTTTATCTGATGCTGTCAGTTTTAAATGGACAACACAGATGGAACGTTATGGTGAGTACAGAACTTCTTTATCTGATGTCAGTTTTAAATGGACAACACAGATGGAATGTTATGGTGAGTACAGAACTTCTTTATCTGATGCTGTCAGTTTTAAATGGACAACACGGATGGAACGTTATGGTGAGTACAGAATTTCTTTATCTGATGTCAGTTTTAAATGGACAACACAGATGGAACGTTATGGTGAGTACAGAATTTCTTTATCTGATGTCAGTTTTAAATGGACAACACATATGGAATGCTATGGTGAGTACAGAACTTGTTTATCTGATGTCAGTTTTAAATGGACAACACAGATGGAACATTATGGTGAGTACAGAACTTCTTTATCTGATGTCAGTTTTAAATGGACAACACAGATGGTACGTTATGATGAGTACAGGACGTCTTTACCTCATGCTGTCAGTTTTAAATGGACAACACAAATGGAATATTATGGTGAGTACAGAACTTCTTTATCTGATGTCAGTTTTAAATGGACAACACAGATGGAACGTTATGGTGAGTACAGAACTTCTTTATCTGATGCTGTCAGTTTTAAATGGACAACACAGATGGAATGTTATGGTGAGTACAGAACATCTTTAGCTGATGCTGTCAGTTGTAAATGGACAACACAGATGGAATGTTATGGTGAGTACAGAACTTCTTTATGTGATGTCGGTTTTAAATGGACAACACAGATGGAATGTTATGGTGAGTACAGAACTTCTTTATCTGATGTCGGTTTTAAATGGACAACACAGATGGAACGTTAGGGTGAGTACAGAACTTCTTTATCTGATGTCGGTTTTAAATGGACAACACAGATGGAATGTTATGGTAAGTACAGAACTTCTTTACCTGATGCTGTCAGTTTTAAATGGACAACACAGATGTAACGTTATGGTGAGTACAGAACTTTTTTATCTGATGCTGTCAGTTTTAAATGCACAACACAGATGGAATGTTATGGTGAGTACAGAACTTCTTTATCTGATGTCAGTTTTAAATGGACAACACAAATGGAATGTTATGGTGAGTACAGAACTTCTTTATCTGATGCTGTCAGTTTTAAATGGACAACACAGATGGAATGTTATGCTGAGTACAGAACTTCTTTATCTGATGCTGTCAGTTTTAAATGGACAACACACATGGAATGTTATGGTGAGTACAGGACGTCTTTACCTCATGCTGTCAGTTTTAAATGGACAACACAGATGGAACGTTATGGTGAGTACATAACGTCTTTACCTGATGCTGTCAGTTTTGAATGGACAACACAGATGGAATGTTATGGTGAGTACAGAACTTCTTTACCTGATGCTGTCAGTTTTAAATGGACAACACAGATGGAATGTTATGGTGAGTACAGAACTTCTTTATCTGATGTCAGTTTTAAATGGACAACACAAATGGAACGTTATGGTGAGTACAGAACTTCTTTATCTGATGCTGTCAGTTTTAAATGGACAACACAGATGGAATGTTATGCTGAGTACAGAACTTCTTTATCTGATGCTGTCAGTTTTAAATGGACAACACACATGGAACGTTATGGTGAGTACAGGACGTCTTTACCTCATGCTGTCAGTTTTAAATGGACAACACAGATGGAACGTTATGGTGAGTACATAACGTCTTTACCTGATGCTGTCAGTTTTGAATGGACAACACAGATGGAATGTTATGGTGAGTACAGAACTTCTTTACCTGATGCTGTCAGTTTTAAATGGACAACACAGATGGAATGTTATGGTGAGTACAGAACTTCTTTATCTGATGTCAGTTTTAAATGGGCAACACAGATGGAATGTTATGGTGAGTACAGAACTTCTTTATCTGATGCTGTCAGTTTTAAATGGACAACACAGATGGAATGTTACGGTGAGTAAAGAACGTCTTCATCTGATGCTGTCAGTTTTAAATGGACAACACAGATGGAACGTTATGGTGAGTACAGAACTTCTTTATCTGATATCAGTTTTAAATGGACAACACAGATGGAACGTTATGGTGAGTACAGAACTTCTTTATCTGATGTCAGTTTTAAATGGACAACACAGATGGAATGTTATGGTGAGTACAGAACTTCTTCATCTGATCTTGTCAAGCTTAATTTATTCCTGACAGATGGGACAGAGTCCCCAGCTTCCTATATCCAGGGTGGCCCTATGGAAGGATATTCCTCAGCACCATAGAAACAAATGATGCCCTTCCCCTGAAGACCATGTCCAATATGTAATGAGTGATAAAGGTATGAGGTGTTACCCCAAGTGTCTGTCTCTCATATTTCATCCAGAGAAGCCTTGGAATGAAAAACAGCTGAAGTGGCCATTGATCCGGTTGAATGTGCCCTTACAGGAGCAAGTAATTTACAATTGTTATGATCATAAATAAAGGTGACGCAATCTCTTAGCCATTTTGACAGGGTCACCTTGGAGAATGGTTTACCAATCCTTGGTCCTGAAAAGGAAACAAACAGTTGGGTCTGAAGCTCTACTATCCTTACTCTTATCCAGATAAAATCTCAGCTGTCTGCTAATGTCTAGCATATGTAGACAGTATCCACCCTTGTCAAAGAAGTTTGGAAAGAAAACTGGCAAATGAATGGAAAGAAAACTGGCAAATGAATGGAATGACTGATGTTTGATTCTGAGACCACCTTAGAAAGGAAGGATTAGTTCTCAAGGACATGCTATCCTTATGGAAGACTATATATTGGTGGTTTTGCACAAAGTGCCTGTATTTCTGAAACCCTTCTGGTGGAGGTAATAGCAACTAGAAAAGAGAGTTTTCCAGGAGAGGCATTTGAGTTGACAAGTGGCTGCTGGCTCAAAGGGAGGTAATACCACATGCTGCAAAATGAAAGTAAGATCTCATGGTGGTAATGGATCCTTGAATAAGGGTTTTATATGAAGGAGTCCTTTACATAAGCGATGGGAGATGAGAGTGGTCACCATAACCAGTGTGAAAATTAGTGATAGCTGTTAGAGTAAGTGTGACAGTAGAGGCAGCCGTGCCTTGATTAAAAAGATCTGCCAAATGTTTTCAACAGGAGCTGAAAAGGGATCTACATTATTCTCAGAAGCCCAGAGAGAGAATCTTTTCCATTTGCTATCACATAACTTCCTGGTGGATGCTCTATGAGAAGCCAAAATAGTTTTTCAGACAAGGGAAGTAATAGTAGACTGCCTGGTGATTACTGGAATTGGAGAAATCAAGCCATGAGCTTAAGAGATTGAAGGTCCGGGTGTAACAGCAGATCCAGAGCTAGGCCTAGAATCCAAGGTCGGTAAACCAAGTGAGGCCCACAGGAAGGGAAAACAAACTTGACTGGGCCAGAACAGAGCAATGAGTATTGCTTTGGACCGCAATATTTTGGCTTTTTTCAGAAAAAGGGGAATGACAGAAATTGGAGGGAAAGTGTAAATGAGACCTGGGGCCAATCTAGAAGGAGAGAGTCTCTGGGCGTCTCTCCCTGTGAAGGGAGTAGGGCAAAGTACATGCTGCATTTGTTGTTTATTGGGGAGGCAACTAGGTCACAGCAAGGTTTGCCCCATTGGCAAAATATCTGTTTTGCCACTTCGGGATTCAAAGACCACTTGTGAGGCAGTAATATTAGTCTGTTCGACTTATCGACTATCCACTTTGGAACTCCCTGGGTTTGCACTGCCACAAGAAAGCTGTTGGAAAATATCATCTATTGCCAAACTCTGAGAGCTTCCCAGCAGAGGGAGTAGGATTTGGTTCCCCCTTGCTTGTTGATGTACCAGACTACCAACATGTTCTCCAAATGGATTGCAACTGTTCCCAGAGGAAGAACATTCTGAAAGGCTTGCATCAGTATGAGTACTCCTCTCATCTCCAGTATGTTGATCTGCAGACTCTTGGGGAGACCAAGTGCCTTGGACTGTCTTTCCCAGATAATGCCCTCCCAATCCATATGGATGGTGCCCGTGGTCACTATGGCCTTTGGGTGGGGGAAACAAAGTGTCATTCCCATCAAATTCTCTTCTGACTCCATCCACCAAGACAGGTTTTTCTTGCAAGTTTGTGTTATTAAAATTGGGTGACTTAATGGGCGAGTAAGAACGGACCATTGTGAGACTAGAAGCAATTGAAGTATTCTCATATAAAACCGTGCCATGGGAACTAAGGTGCTGCCATGGAACCCAGGGCTTGCTGAACAAGAAGAGTGGGTACTGTTCACCTTGGTAATATGGACTGAACTTGACATCTTATTTTCTGAAGCCTGTGAAGTGGTAGACAGGCTATGCAGGTGACTGTATCGAGTCATGACCCGATGTACTCCAAGTCTTGAGCGAGGGACAGCTGAGATTTTTCATAGTTTACTGTTATGCTGAGCTGTCTGAATAGATGTGAACTGAAGTCCAAGTTTTGGAATCAGCAGATGCCAGGTGGGGGCAGTGAGGAGCAAGTCATCTAGATAAGGAAACACCCAGAATCCATGTAATCTCACATGGGCCGTGACAGCCGCCATATATTTGGTGAACACCTCGGGGGCTGTGGTGAGACCAAACGGTAGCACTCTGAACTGGTAATGACTGGCTCCCAGCCAACAGTAGAGAAACCTTGAGCGCTTCTCTATTTTTATGTGATAATACACATCCTGAAGGTCTATAGAGCACATCCAATCCTCCAGAAAAGGGAAGATAAACTGAACTGTGACCATCAGGAATTTTGTCTGCTGGACAAATTTGTTTGAAAGTCTGAGGTCTAATATTGGCCTCCAGTCCCCTGTCTTTTTTGGCACTAAAAAGAATCTTGAGTAGAATCCGGACTTTAGCTGGTCTGATGGGACTTCCTGGATGACTTTTTTGAAGCAGCCTGTGTAACTCTTAGGCAGCTTGATCCCTTTGATGGAGTGGAAGATCCGGGATTTTGCTTTGAGAGCAGGAAATGATATTGAAGGGGATACTGTTGCCTCTGGCAATGATCTTCTGCACCCATGAATCAGTTATTATTTGACACCAGGCTAACAAGTGCAGAGAAAGTCTTCCCCCAACTACTTCCAAAGGTAAGCAATCGGGCGTCCTTTCAGGAGCACTGGTAGGGTTGTCTTCCATCCGAGTTTCCTACTCTGCCTTGAGGGGAACTGCTGCCACGTTTGTCATGGAAAGGTGCCTGAGACTTTTTGAACCACATTTTCCCACTCCTCTGATTCCTGGAGAAGGATTGTTAAGTACAAAAATGAATGACTATGGCAGACAGGGTCTTACCTTCCTTTTCACATCTGTCGAGTGTGTCCTTAACTTTAGGGCCAAACAGGGAAGAATCATCAAATGCAGCACTGACAAAGGAAAACTTGAAGGGCTCCTTGAAGTCACACAAGCGCATCCAGGCATGTCGCTTAATGGAAATGCTGGAACCCGCCGCCCTGGTCGTCCCTTCGAGTGCATAAGTGACAAGTCACATGGATGAGTTTGATATAGACTCCAGGATGGCTAGCTGCAAGGCAACTTTATCTTGTACCTCGCTGGGCACAGCCCCAGCTAGGGTTTCTGATAATTCCTTAACCAGCTGTGTCTGGAGTCTGGTAAAATATTCCATAAAGTTCAAGGATCTAAGTGCAAAGGTTGATGAAGTATAGATCTGCTTTTCAAACCTGTCCATTGTCCTGGACTCACTGTTAGGAGGATGAACAAGGGGAATGTCATCGACTAGTTCCTTTTTAGTGGCTGCTGCCACCACCATGGCATCTACTAACAAACCCTTTGCCCAATACTGGTGGTCTTCCGGTGAGGATAATATTTTGTCCAGACTCCGGGGGACAGGCTCTATGACATCAGAAGTCTTCCAAGCCCACTGCGGGATTAGTTTTACCAGGTCATCAGCGGGTGGGGATACCCAGGAGGTAGATGGCTGACAAGTGAAGGCTTGCAAGTACACAGTTTCCTCAGAGGATGGCACTTGGGACTTCCAGTTACCCCTCTATTTCAAAATCAGTCTCTAAAGGAGACATCCTCAGGGGGTGACCGTGGGACCTCTCTTCTTCATCAAAATCCGTGTTTTCCATGATGGATTCATTAGGGGAATCCAGATGCTCTTGCAAGCTCTTTTTCGGGGAAGCTCCTCAGAGGGAATCTCTGGGGAGGACTCTGAAGAAGAAGGACCCTGTACATGGGTTAACTTGAAGCTTTAGTGCTCAATGTCCTGTCAGAGATAGGTGTCAACTCTGAACCAGGGGAAAGGGAAACATGGCCCTCTGATGTGGGTGGGACAAGTTGGGAGCCTGTAGAGGTTAAGACCCTCTCCATAACCCGAAAGCGGCACCCAATGAAGGGGAGTGGGAGCCTGGAAAAGAGAAAGACCACCTCGGAACCCAGGTCACACTCTGCTCTGAGGAGCTGCCCTCCAAGACTGGAGCCAGGGAAGGACCCGCAATCGCCAAGGTTTCTGGAACCGAGATTGGCACCACACCCAAAGTGGGTGCCAACCCAGGAACAATGGAACTGGAGGGGTCTTGACCCCGAAACTCAGTCGGCTCTGAAACAGGAATTGAAGGGGTCAGAGCAACTTACGGCACTCAGGTGGATACATCTAACTGCACCAAGACAGCCGGTACCAGAGGTATCGAAGTGCTGGGCTCTGAAATTACGGTCGTAGTTGGAGTAGGATAATTAGGAGTCTCAGGAGAAAAGATCCCGGATACAGATTCGAAAGGGGGATGAGAAAGGGCATGGATACCGCTGGCCACTAACAGCTGATCTACCAATCTAACGACATCCAGTTCTGAGAGACTCTTGGAGGACCATACTGACAGGGCCGAAGGAGACTCAGGGCATTCTAAAAATTGACTTAGTACTTGTCCTACATAGGGATCCATCATAGGAGAATATCTTGTCCTGGGCACTTCTAATACAGGTTTCAGTGCCAAGAGGGTAGATAGAAATTGCATTGGAGCCAATGCAGTAGGTTGCATTGAAATAGGTAAAGTTGGTGCCGAGCCAGTAACCACAGATGTCAGCACAGACAAGGCAGTTGACGTCACTGTAGAGGATGATGGTGCCAAGGAGTCACAGGTCTGTAATCTAGGAGCCTTGGTCATCAGTTCAGAAGACTGCAGAACTGAGGATTTCTGTTTGGCAGCCTCTGGAACCGAGGGTGAGGTCGGTACAGACAGGCTTTTCTTTTTTGAAGGATCCTTTTTTATGTCTGCCTTGGACAAGGCTTTATTGAAAGGGGATTTTAGGAGACCTCTGAGCAAGAGCTTGTTCCAATGCTCTGCCAGTGTTCTTTGACTGAACCCTTTACAAATTTCACAGTCTAGTTCCAAATCAGGTGCAGTATACACAAGAAAAGATGCCCATCAGAATTGGGCATCTTCCTATCACAGTCTTTACAACAATTGAAACCTGACATACCCTTAGAGGGTTTGTGAGGAGATTTTTCAGTTATGGTTGGTTTGTCAGACATATCCAAAAATGAAGGGAGAAAATAGAAATATGGACAAAAAAAAACACACTCATACACCCACATACACATAAGAGGAACAAAGAGGAGGAGGAGAAATCTACCAATGATGGTAGATAAGATTATCTGAGATAGAAAGGTTCTAGTACCAACAATGGTAAGAGGAAAAATCCAATGGGTTAGAAAAAGGATGGGTAGAGAAGGGAAATACAGTAATTTATAAGTACAATAGAAGAAAAATGATAGAACAGGAAGGAGTTTAAGGTGAAAGATTTAACTTTCTCACTAAATGTACAAAAATAAGGCAACACATAGCTGAGAAAAGGCTGATGTGTCTTGTTGACAAAGTGGCAAATGAGATGTGAAGAAATGAACACAGGGACATTGTGGGTAGAGATTTGGCTCGAGTTTTGGCTGGCACGTGCTGTGTAATAGCCGAGCCACTTCCGTGGATCGGAACAGAGTCCCATCTGTCAAAAATAAAGATTGACAATATCAGATGCACTTTTAGTTATGTCCGAAATCCTAAGGGAAACATTCAACAATGTGCTGAGTTGGCTATAGATGGTACTACCTACACTCAGCAAGAAGAAATAGTAAGCCTGCTGGCCAATAAATTCAGCTAAAATTTCACCCCCTCATCACCTCTGGTCATTCACCATGAAAAATCCCCTACCATTCCTTTGCCTGTTATCACAAAAGAACAGGTCATCACTGTGCTCTCCAAAGCTAGAAACATGGCATCGATGGAATCCTATGGTGCATTTTAAACAGCTTGAAACATAACCTAGCAGATCCATTTGGTTCTTTATTTAACCAACGTCTCAAGACGAGCTTTGGTCCAGTAGTGCGGAGGACAGGAAAGTACAGTTTGGTACCTACCATAAATGTAGATGTTCGAGTGTATTCACTGTTACAATATACATAAAGTACTGTTTGGTACCTACCATAAATGTAGATGTTCGAGTGTATTCACTGTTACAATATACATAAAGTACAGTTTGGTACCTACCATAAATGTAGATGTTCGAGTGTATTCACTGTTACAATATACATAAAGTACAGTTTGGTACCTACCATAAATGTAGATGTTCGAGTGTATTCACTGTTACAATATACATAAAGTACAGTTTGGTACCTACCATAAATGTAGATGTTCGAGTGTATTCACTGTTACAATATACATAAAGTACAGTTTGGTACCTACCATAAATGTAGATGTTCGAGTGTATTCACTGTTACAATATACATAAAGTACAGTTTGGTACCTACCATAAATGTAGATGTTCGAGTGTATTCACTGTTACAATATACATAAAGTACAGTTTGGTACCTACCATAAATGTAGATGTTCGAGTGTATTCACTGTTACAATATACATAAAGTACAGTTTGGTACCTACCATAAATGTAGATGTTCGAGTGTATTCACTGTTACAATATACATAAAGTACAGTTTGGTACCTACCATAAATGTAGATGTTCGAGTGTATTCACTATTACAATATACATAAAGTACAGTTTGGTACCTACCATAAATGTAGATGTTCGAGTGTATTCACTGTTACAATATACATAAAGTATAGTTTGGTACCTACCATAAATGTAGATGTTCGAGTGTATTCACTGTTACAATATACATAAAGTACAGTTTGGTACCTACCATAAATGTAGATGTTCGAGTGTATTCACTGTTACAATATACATAAAGTATAGTTTGGTACCTACCATAAATGTAGATGTTCGAGTGTATTCACTGTTACAATATACATAAAGTACAGTTTGGTACCTACCATAAATGTAGATGTTCGAGTGTATTCACTGTTACAATATACATAAAGTACAGTTTGGTACCTACCATAAATGTAGATGTTCGAGTGTATTCACTGTTACAATATACATAAAGTACAGTTTGGTACCTACCATAAATGTAGATGTTCGAGTGTATTCACTGTTACAATATACATAAAGTACAGTTGTGTACCTACCATAAATGTAGATGTTCGAGTGTATTCACTGTTACAATATACATAAAGTACAGTTGTGTACCTACCATAAATGTAGATGTTCGAGTGTATTCACTGTTACAATATACATAAAGTACAGTTTGGTACCTACCATAAATGTAGATGTTCGAGTGTATTCACTGTTACAATATACATAAAGTACAGTTTGGTACCTACCATAAATGTAGATGTTCGAGTGTATTCACTGTTACAATATACATAAAGTACAGTTTGGTACCTACCATAAATGTAGATGTTCGAGTGTATTCACTGTTACAATATACATAAAGTACAGTTTGGTACCTACCATAAATGTAGATGTTCGAGTGTATTCACTGTTACAATATACATAAAGTGCAGTTTGGTACCTACCATAAATGTAGATGTTCGAGTGTATGCACTGCTGCAGTCATTACACTTGGGTTATCCTGCCGTCAGGCGGTCCCACAGTCGGACAGAGTTCCAAAGTCTTGGTCCAGCATCGGTTGCTGTCGCTTCTTCACCGAAGTCAGTGCGCCAGGGGTATATAAGATGCAGCCGATGCCATTTTCTTCAGTTTTTCTTGCCCCAGATGTCAGGTGCCCCCAAATAGGTAGGCAATACATCTTGCTAATAGAACATACATAAAAGGTAAAACCAACACCTTCAGGTACCAGCAAATACACCACATAGGTAGTATAGGGTAGAAAAGTATAGATAAGTCCCAGCTAAGAAAGAGGGGATGGAGGGAGCGTAACCTGGACGGCAGCAGTGAATACACTCGAACATCTACATTTATGGTAGGTACAAAACTGTACTATGTTCATTGTGTTACACTGCTGCAGTCATTACACTTGGGTTGAATCCCAAAGCTGAGGTAGAGTGGCTGGTTCTATAGAGGATTTTGGGGTGGCTATGAGGCCCTGCAGCACTGCAGTTGCAAAGCCAGCTCTGGATTTAGAATAAAGAGGGAAGTGGTAATGCTTGGTAAAGGTGTGCACTGAACTCCAAGTTGCAGCTTCCAAGATATCTTTGGCAGGTACTCCTCTACAGTAGGCAGTTGAAGTGGCTGTTGCCCTGTTGGAATGTGGCCTAATGTTGCTAGGTACAGTTTTTCCATGCTGTGTGTAGCAGAAACGGATACAGTGTCCTATCCACTTTGAAATGGTTTGCTTTGAAATAGCCTTTCCCTGTGATCCTGCAGCATATGCTACAAACAACTGCTCTGTTTTCCTGAAAGCTTTTGTTTTGTCCAAGTAGAAACGTAACTGTCTGTGTATGTCCAATGAATCCAGAAGTCTCTCCCCCTTTATTCTGGGGATTTGGATAAAAAGTTGGCAAGTGAATAGTATGGTTAAGAGCCACACTGGATACCACCTTTGGCATAAATGTAGGGTTTGTTCGTAAGGAAACCCTGTCCTGATGAAAAATGATGAAAGGCTCCACTGCCATTAGTGCCTGTAACTCTGAGACTCTTCATAATAAACCAATTCCTTTATTTTCACTTCGCTGAACGCTTGAATTATTGTATTTGTGTGATTTACAAGTTATTGTTCGGTGGAGTTGACTGGTGTTGTTGGAAGTTCCTAA
Organism: Protopterus annectens; assembly: GCF_019279795.1. Taxonomy (NCBI): domain Eukaryota; kingdom Metazoa; phylum Chordata; order Ceratodontiformes; family Protopteridae; genus Protopterus; species Protopterus annectens. The sequence goes on along the minus strand of NC_056743.1, from coordinate 1,913,717,166 downwards.
CAGTGCTGAATAGCATTTTGTGACTCTTGTAGCTGCTATTATTGAACTCTAACAGTGTTTGATGTTGTGCCTAGCAGGTAGCCACGTTGAATATTAACGGACTTTATGTATCCAGATTTCTGCATCTCCATGCAACAGCTTTGACTTGAATAAATGTAGGGTTTGTTCGTAAGGAAACCCTGTCCTGATGAAAAATGAGGAAAGGCTCCACTGCCATTAGTGCCTGTAACTCTGAGACTCTTCATGCTGAGGTTATTGCCAGAAGCAGAGCAGTTTTCCATGACACATATTTTAATTCTGCTGAACTGGCTGGCTCAAAAGGAGGTAAAGTTAGTTTTTCCAAGACAAAATTGAGATCCCAAGTTGGTGTTGGTGCTCCCCGGGGCAGTCTTATGTTTTTAGCCCCTCTAAGGTACTGTTTTAGCAACAGATGAGAGAAAATAGGAGAATCCGTGTTGTAATGAGCCGAGATGGCAGAGGCGTGGATCTTAATGGATGAAAAGGATAGGCCTTTGTCCAGCATCTCAGTTATGTATTGTAATACCTGAGCAATATTTGGGACAAGAGGGTCAAAGCTTTGAGCCTGGTTCCAGGCACAGAATCTCTTCCACTTTTCTGAATAGGATTTCCTGGTGCTACGCCTCCTGGCCTCCAAAATGACATCCGTAGCAGCTTTAGAGAGAGGTGTTGTCTGCTTGACTAAGGAATCTGCCATGCAGCCAGGTTTAAGGTTTTGAGCTGGCTGTGCAGGATCTGATTGTTTTGTTGAGTCAGAAAATGCGGAATTTGAGGTAAAATCCATGGTGGGCCTTGAGCTAAGTTCTTTAAGATTGGGTAACAGTGCTGGCGTGGCCAGTCTGGGGCAATCGGGATCATTTTTGGCTTTTCTTGTCTAACGATTAGGAATACCCTTGAAAGGAGAGGCAGTGGTGGGAAGGCATAAACGTTTAGGCTTTTCCAGCTGAACAAAAGAGCATCCACTTTCCACACTTGTGTGTGGTAAGTCCTTGTGCAGAATTTCTGCAGTTGGCAATTCATTGGGGAGGCAAAAAGATCTATGTCTGGGCTGAATACTTGTGGATTTAATTTCCACTCGTGAGGATCCATGATGTTTCTGCTTAAGTCGTCTGCCAGAGTATTTTTCTTTCCTGGCAGGAATTGTGCTTGCAGATGAACTTGATAGGTTAGAGCTATGTTCCACAAGGTCATGGCTTGTCTGCATAGGGTATAAGAATGAGTGCCCCCTTGCTTGTTTATGTACCACATAACTGTGGTGTTGTCTGTCTTTAATAATAGTTGTCCTGGATGCAGAAAGTCCTTGAAAGCTGTAAGGGCATTTTGTACAGCTAGCATCTCTTTTTGATTTATGTGAAGATGCATTTGGTCTGCGGCCCACTTGCCCTGAATACATTTTCCTGCCATGTGTGCTCCCCAGGCATAATCCGAAGCATCTGTTGTTAGTGTCTGCCTGGCTGTGGGTAGAGTGAAAGGCTGTCCCTTGTTGTGGTGACATGCCTGTGCCCACCATCGAAACTCCTGTTGTAGGCAGGGAATTAGTGGTATTACTGCTTCCAAACTGTGACAGTGTTGAGTCCAAACACTTTTTAGGTACCATTGTAATTTCCTCATATGCAGTCTGGCATATGGTATTAGTAGTATGCAGGATGCCATGAGCCCCAAGGCCTGCAGAATTTTTCTTGCAGGGAGTTGGGTCTTTGTTGCCATCAATTGAAAGTACTGAGTCAGTTGTCCTTATTTGTCTGGTGTGAGATAAGCCATCTGGGTCATTGTATTTAAGCTGGCACCCAGGAATATTATCTCTTGTGAGGGCACTAGTTTTGACTTCTTTTCGTTTACTGTGTACCCCAGGCAAATTAGCAATCTTTTTACAAACGCCATATGTTTTAGAAGAATGTCCTTGCTCTCTGCTTCAATAAAGCAGTCGTCCAAGTATGGATATATTTGAATTCCTTTTTGTCTGCAAAATGCAATTACTGGTGCCAGGCATTTTGTGAAGACCCTGGGCGTCGTAGATAAGCCAAAAGGCAGTGCAGAGAATTGGTAATGCATTGAACCAGCTATGACTCTGAGGTATCTTCTGCAATTTTGTCTGATAGGGACATGCAGGTATGCCTCTTTGAGGTCCAAAGTAACAAGCCAAGCCTTCTTACCCAGCATGGGAAGAAGCTGCTGTAGTGTCAACATTTTGAATTTCGGAACATCCAGGTAAGTATTTAGAGTAGAAAGGTCCAGTATGGGTCTCCAGGCTTTGTTCTTTCTGGGGACCAGGAAAAGTCTTGAGTAAAATCCTTGTCCTTGTTCCTGTTGTGGCACTTTTTGAATAGCTCTCATGTGTTTTTGTGCCTCTGCCCATTGATTTTGTGGCAGGTCTGGCATTCCCCTTTTAGCCTTGGTAGAGTGTGAAAGTGGAACCTATAACCTTGAGAAACAATATTCATAACCCATTTGTCTTGGGTGATTATATGCCAATTTTGTGAAAAATTGCTAGTTTTCCCCCTAAGGGAGCTGCCAAAAGGTAAGTGCTTGGTATTTGAAGGGGGAAGTCATTGGGACTGTTTCCTGTAAGGTTGTGACTTGTCTTCCCCTCCTTTTGGGGTTGAAGCACCCCACTGCTGTGGTCTGTAAGAGCCTTGGGGCTGAGATCTGCCTCTTTGGCGTCTGTATCTGCCTCTTTGTGGTCTGTCTGACACTGGAAAGGACCAATTTTTTGAAGGCCAATTTCTGCTAAATCGAGGTGGCTGTACCTGTAAGGAATCCTTCACTGTTTGCATAGACTTTGCCTTATCCTCCATTTTCTTTAATACCTCTTCTGCCTTAACACCAAATAAAATATCCTGCTGTAAAGGAGCATCCAATAATTTTGCCTTAACATGATCAGGTAAACCTTGTTCTTTTAACCAAGCATGCCTTCGAATCACAGATCCTGTAACTGCTGCTCTACAAGAAGCCTCTAATGAATCAAAGCCACATTGCAGAGTATGTTTTCCCACTTGTTCAGCTGCATGCAATAAATCCTGCATTTCCTTATAGTCAGGATGTTCTGAACTAGTAAGCATGTTCTGTTTTAACAGAGACATTAAATATTGTTGGTATTTAAGCATGTGAAACTGGCAATTTAAAGCCCTCACTGCTAAAGTTGCAGAAGTGTAAACTTTCTTCCCCCATCTGTCTAATGCTCTAGAATCCCTGTCAGAGGGAACTGGATTTTTAGCCGTGGAAGCCTTTACCCCTTTGGGACCCTAGGAAATAGTTTCTGGGTCAGCAACAGGGTTTTTATAAAGAAATTTGTGAGTCAGGGACTCTGTAGTACCTGCCTGGCTTGACTGGAGCAGGGGGCAAAGAATCAGGATTTAAACTGGATTCAGAGAACACATCATCCACAATATCTAACACTGGCAGAATAGCAAGGGGCCTGTGTTGAGGCAATAAAAGAAAGTCTCTAAGCCTTTTCTTGGATTCTGAGTAATCCTGGCCCTCCCAATGGAAATGCTCCCTCATGGTATGTAAAGTTTCCCAAAAGAGTAATCCTCAGGAGGAGAGGCTGAAGGAATTGATTCTTCAGCATCAGAGTTCTCATAGGGGGGTAAAGAGTATCCCTGGTCTGAAGAAGAATCAGAAGAAATGGAAACCTGGTCAGATTAATCATAGTCTGTATCCTGCCTAGGCCTTTTATCAGGAGGGGGATGGGTACCCCCGATCAGAGTAATTAAGTCTTCGGCCATTTTGAGCATCTGTTTTTTAGGCATGGAGGCCTGTCCAGGTGAATGCTGTACTTGCTTCTTTGTCTTTAATGGTGTTTTAGACTTGGCTGTAGTTTTGATGGTAAGCTGTGAAGGTCTGAAAATACCCTCAGAAGCCGATGCCTGCTCAGCGGCTCCGGACCCATCTGAGGGGTTAGTTTCCGTAGGCCCAATACCTTGAGTTTCCAAAGGCCTAGACATCTCCACGTGGGAGTCGGAGGCGGCCTGTGGCTCTGAGGTAGCGGTCGTCAGGGGCTGCAAAAGCACCTCACTGAGAACCGGCGACTGGCCTAGAAGAGGCTTCATCGTCAGTTTTGGGCCTCGGATGCCTGTCCTTATCCTTGTCTTTGCGTTTTTTTGTGTATTTCGGTCGTCGGTTATTCCAACGGCATGGTATAATTAAACCTTCGGCCAAAGTAATGGCGAGCAAAGTCAAACCGACGTTTAATAGTGCGCTTGTTAAATCTAGCACAAAACCGACAACTAGTGACGTCGTGGTCAGGGCCTAGGCATGGAATGCAGTAAGAATGAAAATCCTTATGAGGTATTTGCTTCCCACAAGAAATACAATTATTAACTTTTACTGACATTGGTCTGAGGCAAGAAAATGTTTCCCCAACGGGGTACTTAGCTTTATTGAAGACTTTGGTTCTGAAATTCGAATTGAAAATCTCAGGAGTCGGCCGACCAGCACTTGCGAACTGCTTTTGCTTCGGGCACCGCGCAGCAAGAAAGACTGAAGAAAATGGCGTCGGCTGCATCTTGTATACCCCTGGTGCACTGACGTCAGAGAAGAAGCGACAGCAACTGATGCCGGACCAAGACTTTGGAACTCTGGCCGACTGCGGGACTGCCTGATGGCAGGATAACCCAAGTGTAATGACTGCAGCAGTGAAACACGATGAATATCAGTCATATCTCTGCACAAGGGGGGACCATCAACTGACCCAGGAGTCTGACTAGCCTCAAATGCTATAAAAAGGATAATCATAGACCTGTTTAACAATGACACAGAAAATTTCCAGACTCTGGACCCAACTCAGCTCGGCTTCGTCAAGGGCAGATCCAGCCTGCTCACTCTGGTGACTTCTTTGAGAAGGTCACCAAGGCCATGGATGAGGGTAAGACAGTGCATGCCACCCACCTTGACCTGACCAAGGCATATGACACAATATCACATCAGTGTACTATAGATAAACTCACAAAATTGGGCATAAACCTCTACATCACCAGATGGATAGCCAAGTGGCTCATGGATAAGACATATGCTGTTACAGTGGTGGATTCCACATCCACCAAGAGGCCAGTCACCAGTGGAGTACCACAAGGTTCAGTGCTAGGCACCCTCCTATTTGGAATATACTTCTCTGTCAAGGCAAATGTAAATGGTCTTTGGCTGATCAAGTTTGTTGAAGACAGGAAATTGGGGGCAATCACTGACTCCCCAAACAATGTTGATATCCTACAGAAAGAACTGATGCAGACTAATGATTGATGTCAAAGCTATAGCCTCAAACTAAATGCAAGGAGGTCTTTAATAATACCCTTTGGGAAATTAAATGCCCCTGCAAATTACAACACTGACAGCACGCATCTAAGAGTAGACCCAAAGGTGAAAGATCTCGGTCCTCAGATAGATAGCAATCTGAAATTTGACCACCATCTGTCCACAGTGATGAGGAAATCCTTCTATGTGGCTCAACCTATAAGTAAATGTATGGTATCTATATCTAGGCATATCATAGTACGCCTGTACTCAGCCCAGTAAGGGCATGCTATCGATATCTAAGGATATCATGGTACCACTGTACTCAGCCCCGTAAGGACATGCTATCTATATCTAAGGATATCATAGTACACCTGTACTTAGCCCAGTAAGGACATGCTATCTATATCTAAGGATATCAGAGTACCCCTGTACTCAGCACAGAAAATGCATGCTATCTATATATAAGGATACCATGGTACCACTGTACTTAGCCCAGTAAGGACATGCTATCTTTATCTTAGGATATCATGGTACCCCTGTATTCAGCCAAGTAAGGGCATGCTATCTATATCTAGGGATATCACAGTACCACTGTACTCAGCCCAGTAAGGATATGCTATCTATATCTAAGGATATCATGGTACCACTGTACCCAGCCCAGTAAGGGCATACCACCTATATCTAAGGATATCATAGTACCACTGTACTCAACCCAGTAAGGGCATGCTATCTGTAGCCAAGGATATGACGGTACCCCTGTACTCAGCCCATTAAGACATGTTATCTATATAAAGGGATATTTATTTTATTTTATTTATTTATTTGCAGTTGGTTAACCAAGATAGTCCACTGGGCCAAAAGAACCCTTTTTCAATGGAATCCTGGTGAGAAAAGCTCCAACACAGATTACACAAAGATTACACAGATTTACATTTCAAACAATTTCTGATTACAAGACATAACAAAATACTGAGGTTACAATCAAAAATACTAAAAACAATTTTTTTTTTTTTGAGAGCATTGTTCAAGTAGGATTAGGAAGTGAGTAGATAGATGCAGACGGCTTTCAGATTGGTAGGTATAATTAAGAAATTGATTACTAGCTTCAATAGAGAATGTATGAGATGGAAGACTGTAGAAAGTGGAGAATGATTATGTGGGGTGGGAGCAGGAGCATTCCCATGTGGATGTTAGGTGGGAATGGAGTGATTTATTAAAGGTAGGGAGGCTAGTGATGGTACAAATGGAGGGAGGGAGTTCCATAGGCATGCTAGGGAAAAGGACAGGTGGTTTTGTCCTGGGGGGCAAAGGGGTCTGTAAACTTCTATTAGGTTTTGATTGTTTGATCTGAGTAGTCTTTGTGTGTGGTGGATTTTAAAGGTAGTGGACTGGGGGGGACAGAGGGATGGCTGGAAAATGAGTTTGTGTGCATAGGTGAGCTGAGTGTAGGAGAGGAAGTTGGAAAGTTCGACCCAATTTAGTTTGTGGAGAGGTGCAGTGATGGGTTGAAGATTTGTCGCTAGTGGCAAATCTAGCTATTTTATTATAACAAGAGGATAGTTTTGTTTTGAGAGATGATTGTAGGTTTGTTAAAAGAGGGGCACCATAGAGAAGGGAGGGTAAGAGAAATGTGGTAGAGAGAGTGGGCTTGGTAGCTGGGGTAAGATATCGCTTGTTTCGGTAGAGGAAGTTTTTGGTGGTTTTTTAATGTTTAGTAGTAGATGGGAATCGATTTGAATTCCTAGTAGTTTGGTATCACATCCCAGTTCAAGTGGTGCGTTATTCTGACTGATGATTGAGAATCGTTGTCTATCAAATGTGTTGGTTTTAGAGGGGGTAAATATAGTACAGTTTTGTACCTACCATAAATGTAGATGTTCGAGTGTATACACTGCTGCAGTCATTACACTAGGGTTATCCTGCCGTCAGGCGGTTCCCCAGTCGGCCTGAGTGCCAAAGTCTTGGTCCAGCATCGGTTGCTGTCGCTTCTTCCCTGACGTCAGTGTGACAGGGGTATATAAGATGCAGTTGACACCATTTTCTTCAGTTTTTCTTACCCCAGATGTCAGGTGCCCCAAAAAGGTAGGCAATTCAAATTGCTAATAAAACATACATAAGAAAAGCAAACAACAACTTCAGTTACCAGCAAATACTCCCCAAAGGTAGTAAAGGGTAGAAGACATAGGTACATACCAGCAAGTAAGAGGGGAAGGAGGGAGGGTAACCTGGACTGCAGCAGTGTCTACACTCGAACATCTACATTTATGGTAGGTACAAAACTGTACTATGTTCATAGTGTTACACTGCTGCAGTCATTACACTTGGGTAGAATCCCAAAGCTGAGGTAGGGAGGCTGGTTCTATAAGGCATTAGGGGTGGCTATAAGGCCCTGCAGCACTGCAGTGGCAAAGCCAGCTCTGGATTTAGAGTAAAGAGGCAGATGGTAATGCTTGGTGAAGGTATGTACAGAACTCCAAGTTGCTGCTTCCAAAATGTCCTTGGTAGGTACTCCTCTGAGGTAGGCAGCTGAAGTGGCTGTTGCCCTGGTGGAGTGAGATCTAATGCTGTTAGGTACAGGTTTCCCATGGTGTGTATAGCAGAAACGTATACAGTGTCCTATCCATTTTGAAATAGTCTGTTTTGAAATGGCTTTTCCCTGTGCTCCTGCAGCATATGCTACCAATAATTGCTCAGTTTTTCTGAAAGCTTTGGTTTTGTCCAAGTAAAAATGTAACTGCCCGTGTATGTCCAAAGAATGCAGTAGTCTCTCCCCTTTATTCTGTGGATTTAGATAAAAAGTTGGCAAGTGAATAGTTTGGTTTAGAGCCACACTTGATACCACCTTTGGCATAAAAGTAGGGTTTGTTCTTAAAGACACCCTGTCTTGGTGGAATATGATGAAAGGTTCCACTGCCATGATGTTATTGCCAGGAGCAGAGCAGTTTTCCAAGAAATATATTTTAAATCTGCTGTGTTAGCTGGCTCAAAAGGAGGTAAAGTTAATTTTTCCAACACGAAGTTGAGGTCCTAAGTTGAAGTAGGTGCTCTACGGGGCAGTCTTATGTTTTTAGCCCTTCTGAGGTACTGTTTTAGCAAGGGATTGGAGAAAATTGGTGGATCCGTGTTGTAATGAGCAGAGATGGCAGAGGTGTGGATCTTGATGGATGAAAAGGAGAGGCCTTTGTCCAGCATCTCAGTTAAATATTGTAGCATCTGAGGAATATTTGGGACAAGAGGGTCAAGGCTGTGAGCCTGATTCCAGGCACAGAATCTCTTCCATTTATCCGAACAGGCTTTCCTGGTACTAGGCCTTCTAGCCTATAGAATGACATCCATAACAGCTTTGGAGAGAGGCATTGCTTGCTTGACTAAGGAATCTTCCATGCAGCCAGGTTTAAAGTCTTTAGCTGGCTGTGAAGTATCTGATTGTTGTGCTGAGTCAGAAGATGTGAGATTTGAGGCAAAATCCAGGGTGGTCCTTGTGCTAAGGTCTTTAAGATTGGGCACCAGTGCTGGTGTGGCCAGTCTGGGGCAATCAGGATCATCTTTGGCTCTTCTTGCCTGGCTTTTACGAGTACCTTTGGAAGGAGAGGTAGTGGTGGGAAAGCATATACTTGTAGGTTTTTCCAGCTGAATGAGAGGGCATCCACTTTCCATGCTTGTGGATGGTAAGTCCTTGTGCAGAATTTCTGTAGCTGGCAGTTCATTTGCGATGCAAACAGATCTATGTCCGGGCTCCACCATTTTTGTGTTATCATTCTGAATATTTGTGGATTCAATTCCCATTCGTGGGGATCCATGATGTTTCGGCTTAAGTCGTCTGCCAGTGTGTTTTTCTCTCCTGGCAGGAATTGTGCTTTCAGATGAACTTGATAGGTTAGAGTTGTGTTCCACAAGGTCATGGCTTGTCTGCAGAGGGGGTAGGAGTGAGTGCCCCCTTGCTTGTTTATGTACCACATAACTGTGGTGTTGTCTGTCTTTAGTAGTCGTTGTCCTGGATGCAGAAGGTCCTTGAAAGCTATAAGGGCATTTTGTACAGCTAGCATCTTTTTTTGATTGATGTGAAGATGCCTTTGTTCTGCGGGCCACTTGCCCTGAATACATTTTCCTGCCATGTGTGCTCCCCAGGCGTAATCCGATGCATCTGTTGTCAGTGTTTGCCTGGCTGTGGGTAGAGTGAAAGGCTGCCCTTGTTGAGGTGACAAGCTTGAACCCACCATCGAAACTCCTGTTGAAGGCAAGGAATTAGTGGTATTACTGTTTCCAAACTTTGACAGTGTTGAGACCAGACACACTTTAGGTACTATTGTAGTTTCCTCATATGCAGTCTGGCATATGGAATTAGTAGTATGCAAGATGCCATGTAACCCATGGCCTGCAGAATTTTTCTTGCAGGGAGTTGGGTTCTTGCTGCCATCAACTGAAAATATTGAGTCAGTTGTCCTTGCTTGTCTGGCGTGAGATAAGCCATCTGGGCCGTTGTATTCAAGCTGACACCCAGGAATATTATCTCCTGTGAGGGCACTAGTTTTGATTTACTTTCATTTACTGTGTACCCCAGGCAACTTAATAACTTTTTTTTACAAACGCCAGATGCTGTAGAAGAATGTCCTTGCTCTCTGCTTGAATAAGGCAGTCGTCCAGGTACGGGTAAATTTGAATTCCTTTCTGTCTGCAAAATGCAATTATTGGTGCCAGGCACTTTGTGAAGATCCTGGGCGCAGTAGATAAGCCAAAGGGCAGTGCAGAGAATTGGTAGTGCATTGAACCAGCTATGAATCTGAGGTATCTTCTGCAGTTTTGCCTGATAGGGACATGCAGGTATGCCTCCTTGAGGTCTAGGGTTACAAGCTAAGCTTTCTTGCCCAGCATGGGAAAAAGCTGCTGTAGTGCCAACATTTTAAATTTTGGAACATCCAGGTAAGTGTTTAGAGAAGAAAGATCCAGAATGGGCCTCCAGGCTTTGTCCTTTCTGGGAACCAGAAAAAGTCTTGAGTAAAATCCTTGTCCTTTCTCATGTGGTGGCACCTTTTGAATAGCTCTCATGTCCATGAGTGCTGTAATTTGTTTTTCAGCCTCTGCCCATTGATTTGGTGGCATATTTGGCTTTCCTTTTAACCTTGGCAGAGTGTGAAAGTGGAACCTGTAAACTTGAGATACAATGTTGAGAACCCATTTGTCTTTCGTGATCATATGCCAAATGTGATAGAAAAGTGCCAGTTTTCCTCCCAAGGGGGCTGCCGAGAGAGAACTGTTTGTCAGCTGTAGTGGGAAGTCATTGGGGCTGTTTTTTTATATGGTTGGGGCCTGTCTTCCCCTTCTTTCTGGGCAGATGCAACCCATTGTCGAGGCCTGTAAGGACCTTGTGGTTGACCTCTTCCTCTTGGACGTCTGTATCTGCCCCTTTGAGGTCTGTCTGTAAGTGGAAAGGACCAATTCTTTGTTGGCCAATTTCTGCTAAATCGAGGAGGCTGAACCTGTAAGAAATCCTTCACCGTTTGCATAGATTTTGCCTTATCCTCCATTTTCTTTAAAACCTCCTCTGCCTTAACTCCAAATAATACATCCTGCTGCAAAGGTGCATCCAATAGTTTTGCTTTAACATGATATGGTGACGTATGTTCTTTTAACCAAGCATGTCTTCTAATGACAGAACCTGTAACTGCTGCTCTACAGGAGGCCTCTAAAGAATCAAATCCACACTGCAAAGTATGCTTTCCCACTTGTTCAGCTGCATGCAATAAATCCTGCATTTCTTTAAAATTAGGAGGATCTGAGTCTGGAAGCATTTTTTGTTTCAACTGAGACATCAAATATTGCTGATATTTTAGCATGTGAAACTGGCAATTTAAGGCCCTCATTGCTAAAGTTGCAGATGTATATACTTTCTTCCCCCATTTGTCTAATGCTCTGCTCCCGGTATATGTGAGGCAGAGCACCTCGCTGGCCTTGTTCAAGAGAAATCTGGACCAATGGATGGAAGATCGCAGATATACCCCAGGGATTACCTCAGTGTCACTGCTCGACAGAGGCACAGCAAAATAATGGGTATAGTTCCCCATACTAAAGGGGTGGCGTAAGCCACAAAACTATGGGCTAGGTTTGTAAATGCCCTCGGGCAGATAGCCTAGTATGAACCTATGAACCTATGAACCTATGGAATCGCTGTCAGAGGGGACAGGATTCTTTGCTGATGAGGCCTTAACCCCTTTGGGGCTCTGAGAAATAGTTTCAGGGTCAGCAACAGGGCTTTTACAAAGAAATTTGCGAGAGTCACGGACTCTGTAGTATGTCAGGCTTAACTGAGGCTGGAGGTAAAGAATAAGAAGTTATGTACCTACCATAACGTTCCATGTTAGTTGTCTTCTTCTCGCCTTCTTTCTTGCTGGGTGGGTTCGGACTCGGCCAATACTAAAGCTCGAGAGCTAATTCCACCGGCTCGAGGCTCCCCTATATCCCACAATGCTAGGCGGTAACTACTCAGATCTCGTTTGATAGCTATACCAAGCAACCCTAGTCTCCATAGAATGGAGAAGGGAAACCCACCTCAAAACAACCTGCGTGAAAGGTATCGCAGACCTAAGAAAGGAGAAAAGGAGGTGGAAGAACGTGTGGGAATGACGACTTCCAGAGGAAGAACACAAACTGAATTCCTGTCGGTCTGTCCAGGCTTGGGGGAAGGAGGGTGGGACGCAAGAAAGAAGGCGAGAAGAAGACAACTAACATGGAACGTTATGGTAGGTACATAACTTCTTAATGTTAAGCTGTCTATCTCGCTTTCATTCTTGCTGTATGGGACCGCGTCCCTAGCACCTTATCCCGGGTGGCCTATTGGAACAGACTCTTGAGAACAGTGGAACCAAAGTTGGCACGGCTTCTGGAAACCATGTCCAATTTGTAATGTGAAATGAATGTATGAGGAGAAGCCCAGGTGGCTGCTGCACAAATGGAATCTATTGGCAGCCTATCCTGAAAAGCTACGGATGTAGCTAATGCCCTAGTTGAATGAGCTCTAGGTCTTGAGGGTAGTTTTTGATGTCTGATCTCATAGATGAAGGTAATTGTAGAGGTGAGCCATCTAGAGAGGGATACTTTAGTAACAGGAAGGCCCAATTTCCTTCCGCATATGACAGAAACAATTGATTAGATTTCCTGAATTGTTTAGTCCTGTCTAAGTAATATCTAAGTTGGCGATGAACATCCAAAAAATGTAGCTTTTGTTCCGACCTGTTTGAATAGTTAGGGAAAAAGACGGGGAGATCAATAATTTGGTTTAGGTTTACTTGAGAGGAAACTTTAGGTAAAAAGGATGGATTAGTACAGAGGGATACCCTATCTTTGTGAAACACTAAGTAAGGAGGACGACTGCACAGAGCATGGAGTTCAGATACCCTTCTCGCTGAAGTTATAGCTACCAGAAAAAGTGTCTTCCAAGAAAGCAACCTCAGAGAACATGAAGCCGCTGGTTTGAAGGGGGGAAGGATTAAGGATGCCAGAACCAAGTTCAAATCCCATTGAGGCGGGGGATCTTTGATTGGAGGTTTGAGAAGAAATACGCTCCTTAAAAAGGCTTTACAGAGTTTGTGAGCCATGATGCTAGACTCCGAGACACCAACATGAAAATTAGATATGGCAGCCAATTGAACTCTAATGGTAGATGCAGATGATCCTAAATGAAAGAGTTCTGCTAGAAAGTCTAGAATAGACTGGATAGGTGCGGTAAAGGGATCTATGTTTTTTGATGTTGCCCAAAAAGAGAAGCGTTTCCATTTGCTACTATAAATCTTCCGGGTAGAAGATTTATGAGAGGCTATCAAGATATCTCGGACCGAGCGAGATATTGAGGGAAGCCTGGCTAAGGTTGGAATCGGAGAAACCACTCTGTGAGGTGTAGAGAAAGCAGAGATTGGTGCAGCTGACCCGATGGGTGGGTTATCAGATCTGGTACTGGGTCCAGATGCCATGGCTGCTCCAAAAGGTAACTATGAAGAAAAGGAAACCATATCTGTCGAGGCCAGTAAGGGGCAATGAGGATCATTGTCACTCTCACTGCGATGGCTTTCTGAATTAGTTGAGATATCAGTGGAAAGAGGGGAAAGGCATATAGAAGTCCCCGGGGCCAATCGTGGACTAGAGCGTCTCTGGTGGGATGGCCTGGTAACTTGAAGAAGTCATGACACTTGCTGTTTTGGGGAGTAGCAAAAAGATCGCAGCAAGGCTGGCCCCATCTTAGGAATACTTCTAGAACTGATTTCTTTAGAGACCACTCGTGGGGCATGAGAATTGCCCTGCTCAACATGTCTGCAATAACGTTGGATTTCCCGGGAATGTGCGTTGCTATCAGAAAACGCTGAGAAGAGATCGCCCGTTGCCAAAGTCTGAGTGCCTCTCGACATAAAGGGTATGATCTGGTTCCGCCTTGTTTGTTGATGTACCACACTACGGACATGTTGTCCGTCTGAATTGCAATAGTCCCAGTGGGAAGAGAGTCATGAAGGGCTTGCAACGCTAAAAGCACTGCTCTCATCTCTAAGACGTTTATGTGCAAGTGGCACTCGAAAGGTTGCCACGTGCCTTGGACTGTCCTGCCCTGATAATGCCCCCCCCCACCCGATCAGGGAGGCGTCTGCTGTCAACGTGGCGACTGGGGGGGGGGGGGAGTGAAGGGTCTTCCTCGAAGAAGTTGAGGTGATGTGATCCACCAGGACAGTTGATTCTTGCATGATTGAGTTAACAATATGGTATGGGACATCGGGAGCTGTTGAAAGGACCATTGAGTAAACAGCATCCATTGGAGGATCCTCATGTGAAAGCGAGCTAAGGGGAGAAGGAGAATAGCTGCTGCCATGAGTCCCAACACCTTCAAAACTAATCTGGCTTTGACTTTGTTGCATTGTAAGAGAAGGGAAACTTGTTTTCGAATGTCTGACACTCTCTGCTCTGTGAGTCTGGCTGAAAGATTGAGTGTGTCTAAGGTGGCGCCTATAAAGGTAATAGATTGACAAGGCAACAAGGCAGATTTTTCTAAATTTATCGAAATGCCTAGAGCTTGGCAAGATTGGATGGTGAAGTCCCTGGATAGAAGAAGCTGATGTCTGGTGGTGGCGGTAAGGAGCCAGTCGTCTAAATATGGAAACACCTGGAATCCTTGACGTCTCAAGTGAGCCGCGACCACTGCCATGCATTTGGTAAACACACGGGGGGCTGTAGTGAGACCAAAGGGCAGGGCCCTGAACTGGTAGTGACTGGCTCCCAGCCTGAAGCGGAGATATCTCCTGGAGCGTCTGTTCATCTTGATGTGGTAGTACGCATCCTGAAGATCTATCGAGCACATCCAATTGCCCTGACCCAAGAAGGGTAAAATGGACTGTAGTGTGACATCCGGAATTTTGTTTTCCTGACATACTTGTTTAAGTAGCTGAGATCCAGTATGGGTCTCCAGTCCCCTGTTTTTTTTGGTACCAAAAAGAATTTGGAGTAGATTCCGGATCCTTGCTAGTCTGCTGGGACTGATTGGATAGCTCTTTTTGATAGCAGCTTTGACATTTCTAATGCTGCTTGTTCCCTTAGACTGGGTGGAACGTCTGGAAGGGATCTTTTAGGTTGGGATGGGATGTGAATAAAGGGAATTTTGTAACCCTCGGATATGATCGACTGTACCCATTTGTCTTGAGTAAGGGAAAGCCAGGCTTTTGGGTACAGGGATAACCTTCCCCCGACTGCCTCCGAAGGTGGACAGCCGGGCAGCCCCTCAGGGATGCTGAAAGGGTTTATCATTGAACATTTCTCTGCTACCCTGGTTTTGCGGACCTCCTCTGCCTCTAGGGCGGCGTCTATTATTATTCCCCCCCCCCCCTGCCTCTAGAGGGGAATCGACCTTGTGCGTCAGATGAGACTCCCTGGGATTGTTTACGGAACCACATCTTTCCTCCCCTCTGACCTTTGGGATAGGGTCTAGAAGGGGTAGAAAAACGGACTCCTACGGCAGAGAGAGTCTTACCTTCTACCTCACACCTGGTCAAAGTATCCTTCACCTGTGGACCAAACAAGGATGATCCATCAAAGGGTGATCCATCAAAGGGAGAATTGGTGAAGGACGCCTTGAAAGGGTTCGCAAAGTTGCACAGCCGCATCCAGGCGTGACGTCATAAGGCAACACCTGTGGCTGCGGCTCTACTCGCCCCATCCTCAGCATATGAGACAAGACGCATGGAGGAGTTAACGATGGAATTCAGGGTTGCCAACTGGGAGTTCATTCTGTCTTGGAACCCCTCAGCTGTAGGATCCTTTATCACTTCACCCATATCCTTGAGTAAATCTCTCTGGAGACGAGTGAAGTGGCATAAGTAGTTCAGCGACCGCATTGAAAAGGTCGCTGATGAGAACATCTGCTTGCCGTACCTGTCCATGGTCCTAGATTCCTTATTAGGAGGATGGACAGGAACCGAAGGATCGGCTAACTCCTTCTTAGTGGCCACAGCCACCACCATTGGCATCAACAGGGACACCTTTGGATAAAAAATCTTTATCTCTAGGGGCAGTAATAAATTTAGATGGCCTCCTCGAGGTGGGTTACACTGAATCAGGAGCCGTCCAAGCCTTCCTTGCCACCACTTCCATAAGGGGGGTCAAAGGGAGGGGACACCCAGGAGGTAGAAGGGCGAGAGCCAAATGCCTCAAGATACACTGGCTCATCCTCCGAAGGATTAAGGGCTGGCCAGTTCTCCCTCTGTTTCAGGATCTCAAGGATGTCAGCAAAGGAGACATCCTCAGAGGGGGATCGAGGGGAACCTTCAGATTCCTCTAAGTCAGTGTCAGAGGTGATAGACTCAGGGGAGTCAATGTGCTTCCTCTTGCACTGCCTCTTCCTAGGGGGATCTCCTACCGGGTCAGGAGAGGCCTCGGAAGAGGAGGAAATTCCCAATGGGGAAACTTGAGAAGTTGGCTCTCTGCGGTCTAATGCAAGGGGGAGGGTAGAAATCACCGCAGGCACTGTGGATGGAGGGGCTGACGGAGCCGACTGTGGGGCAGACCCTGGTTCTAGCACGCTCCGCATGACCTCGAAGGCACCCCTGTCAGGCAAGGCCAGAGGCCCCCACTCCGAAGAGACAAGGACCTCCCCCGGCACCGACAGGGACGGCTCCGAAGCCGATGTCGGAGCCGAACTCACCAGCGCCGAAGCCCCGAGATGGAGAGCAGGATCGGACAAGGGTCCGATGCCACTCGCTCTCCCTCGGTGCCGACGAGGGAAGCTCGGTGCCGAGATCCCTCCAAGGAGGAGATCGGAGCAGATGACGGAGCCGAAAGGGAAGGTATCGGATCCGACGCACCGACAGTCATGGCTCCGACAAGCCCTGGCTCCGAACTCAAAGGAGTCGGAGGAGGAATATATTGGGGAATGAAAATAGCCACTGACTGCTGAGTCGGGCTATGCAGCATTTGGGCCAGTGCCTCAGACTTGAGAAGTCTACTCACTACCCTTTGCAAATCGTGGTCAGATAGCCTGGAAGACCGTGAGGAATGTGTTTTATGGCTCCGTTCAGAAAGAAAAGGGGATCCTGGCGCCGAGTGCACGGAGCCGATAGAGGGGGATCTAGATCTCTTCCTAGAATGTTGCTCCGATAAGAGTATTGGAGCCAACGGAGTTTTATCAACCTCGGCTCCAGCCGGAGCCGAGGTAACAGTATGAGGCTTGGAAACATCGGCTCCAGCCGGAGCCAATGTCGAAGCATACTTTACCTTTCCAGAAGTCGACTCAGAAACTGGAGCCGACTGTTTGGAAGTTTTAGAAGGCTTCCCCGACACAGACTGAGTCGGGGGGCCTTCAGGCTTTAATAAGCCACGCAAGATTAATTTATTCTTGCGTTCCTGCAGGACTCTAGGGCTAAAACCATGGCAAACAGCACAAGAGTCCTGCAGGTGCAAAGGTCCCAGGCAATACACACAAGACGTGTGACCGTCTGTCAGAGACATTTTCTGACAGCACGAGTCACACTTCTTGACGCCTGAGACCTTCGATTCCTTGGACATAATAAAAGGTCCAAGAAAAACACACACACACACACAGGGCTTAATTAAAAATAAAATACCAGTCACACAAGGGGACTAGAAGGGGCCTAAGGCCTAAAACTAAAGTGGTAATAAAATAAGGAATTAAGGGCAACAAGTTGTCGAACCAGGAAAAGGGGGGTTTAAAACTAAAGGTTTTATTGAAAAAAAGAGTACTAGGGGTCCAAGATTGAAGATTTTAGAATTAAATCTTTGACTAACCTGCCAGAGCCGGTAGAAAAGCACCTCGTCAGCTAAGCGGCAAACGAGATCTGAATAGTTACCGCCTAGCATTGTGGGATATAGGGGAGCCTCGAGCCGGTGGAATTAGCTCTCGAGCTTTAGTATTGGCAGAGTCGGAGCCGAGAATCGGCTCCGAACCCATCCAGCAAGAATGAAGGCGAGATAGACAACTTAACATTAAGGATTTAAGCTATTTTCAGTATACACATCATCCACAATATCAAACACTGGCGGAATAGCAAGGGGTCTGTGTTGAGGTAATAAAAGGAAGTCTCTGAGCCTTTTCTTGGATTCTGAGTAATCCTGGCCCTCCCAATGGAAATGCTCCCTCATGATATGCAAGGTTTCCCAAAGGAGTAGTCCTCAAGCGGAGAGGCTGATGGAATTGATTCCTCAGCATCAGAATCCTCATAAGGGGGTAAAGAGTATTCTAGGTCTGAGGATGAATCTGAAGAGATGGATACCTGGTCGGATGAGTCATAGTCTACATCCTGTCTAGGCGTTTTATCAGGAGGGGGATGGGACCCCCTGATCAGAGTGATTAGATCTTCAGCCATTTTGAGCATTTGTTTCTTAGGCATGGAGGCCTGTCCTGGAGAATGCGGTATCTGTTTCTTTGTTTTTAAAGGAGGTTTAGACTTAGCAGAAGATTTAATGCTCAACTGAGTAGGTCTGAAAACACCCTCTGAAGCTACGGGTTGTTCAGCTACTCCGGATCTCTCTGAAGGGTTAGTTTCGGTAGGCTGAAAATCTTGTGCGTCCGAAGGCCCAGCCATCTCCACGTAGGAGTCAGAGGCGGCCTGTGGTTCTAAAGAAGCGGTCGTCAGGGGCTGCGAAGGCGCCTCGCTGAAAACCGGAGAACCGTTGACTGGCCTAGAAGAGGCTTCGTCGTCAGTTCTGGGCCTTGGATGCCTGTCCTTGTCTTTGCGCTTTTTATGTATTCCGGTCATCGGAAGTTCCGATGGCATGGTGCAATTGAATTTTCTGCCTAAATAATGCCGGGCAAAATCAAACCGACATTTAATAGTGCGCTTGTTAAACCTAGCACAAAACCGACAACCAGTGACGTCGTGGTCTGGGCCTAGGCATGGGATACAATAAGAATGGAAATCCTTATGAGGTATTTGCTTCCCACAAGAAATACAGTTATTAACTTTTACTGACATCGGTCTGAAGCAATAAAAAGTTTCCCCAATGGGGTACTTATCTTTGTAGAAGACTTCAATTCTGGATTCGGAATGAAAATCTCAGGAGTCGGCCGACCGGCACTTGCGAACTGCTTTTGCTTCGGGCACCGTGCGGCCAGAAAGACTGAAGAAAATGGTGTCGGCTGCATCTTATATACCCCTGTCGCACTGACGTCAGGGAAGAAGCGACAACAACCGACACCGGACCAAGACTTTGGAACGCAGGCCGACTGGGGAACCGCCTGACGGCAGGATAACCCTAGTGTAATGACTGCAGCAGTGTAACACAATGAACATCATTAGTTTTGATTTAGCTGCATTAAGTGCAAGATGGCTGTCTTTCATCCACTGTTCTGTGGTGGAGAAGGCATCTTGAGTTAGCTTTAGGAGAGTTGGGATGGAAGAGGCGGCACAGATGATTGTAGAATCATCTGCATATAGGATGATGTTAGCATAGGGGATAGAGCGGTAATAATCATTAATGAATATACTGAAGAGGAGGGGGCCTAATATGGAACCTTGTGGGACACCTGTGGGGGTGTTAAGGAAGGAGGAGGTGGCTTTTTTCCACTTGATGGCTTGTTGCCTGTTGGAGAGATAGCTGGTGAACCAACTGAGAGTTGAAGGTGATAGGTTTAGCTTAGAAAGTTTAGTAAGTAGTAGGTTATGGGAGATAGTGTCAAAGGCCTTAGACAGATAGAGTAGGATGGTAGATACAGTGAGACCAGGATCTCTAGCTTTATTCACAGTTTCAAGGAATGATAGGAGGGCCGTCATAGTGTTATGATTGGGTCGGAATCCGTGTTGAGTAGGAGCTAGTAGACTGTTGTCTAATAGATGGGAAAGGAGTTGAAGATGGATACATTTCTCTAGAATTTTTGAAATAGGAGAGAGGATGGCGATGGGCCGGAAGTTGGTAATGTTAGTATTGTTACCTCCTTTGTGAAGGGGAATGATAAAAGCCTTTTTCCAGAGTTGTGGAACAACACCTTCTTGGATAGGGCGGTTGATTAGGATACTGATTGGGAGGGCGATGGCTTCAGCAGCTATGCTGAGGAAATATGAAGGAATGTTATCGGGGGCATTGGTGCATGGTTTTAGCCTCTGCAGGAGTTTTTTTATGGTAGAAGTAGGGACTGGTTTCAGGGAGAATGTTGGGGGTTGAGAGCTTGTAGGTTGACAGGTTATAGAATGATAGAGTGGAGATTGGGGGGGCGCTGGGAGAGGACAAGTGGAAGTAGGAGGTGGATAGTTGTTAGAGAAGGAAGAGGTTAGTTTGGAGATACAGTCAATGAAAAAAAGAGTTAAATTAGGTGGCAAGATCATTGTCTTGTACATTTGGGCTAGGGATTGGGTTTTCAGTTATACCAGGTTTTAAGAGGGTGGTTATACCTTTCCAGGATTTTTGTGGGTCGGTTTTATGTTTACTTTGAAGTGAGGAGAAGTAGTTTTGATTGTCTGCTGTGATCAGCTTTTTAACCATGTTACGAAGAGTTTTGTACTCATGGAGGGTAGTGGGAGATTTGTGCTTTTGATAGCGTGCCCAGGCTTTGTCTCTAAGTCGCATGGTTGTTAGTATGCTTTTTGGTAGCCAGGGGGTAGTTTTGTTTTTTATTCTTCTGGTTTTTAAGGGAGCATGAGTATCTAAAAGATTTAGGAAAGTAGAATTAAAGTGAGTGATAGCACTTTCTAGGGGTAGAGTTTTTAGGGGTTACCAGTTAAGTGATTTTAGGGAGTCAAAGAAGGCTTCTGGGTTGAAGTTTGTTTGGTATCTGGAAGTGACGTAATTATGGGTAACTTGTAAGGGAGAAGGAAGACGTCTAGCAAAGATGGGAAGGTGGTCGCTAAGGGAGTCAGGCAGAGTTCCACTATCAGGGTAGTAGTGGGGGTGAGAGACTAAGATCCAGTCTAGAATACTGCCAGTAGTGAAGTCTTTAGAGGGCCTAGTAGTGGAGTTGATGAGTTGAGAGTAGTTATACAGGTTGATGCTAAGGGAGGGGGTAGGGAACCAAATAGAGGACCAATTAATGTTGGTGTCTCCCATGATGATGGTTTCATTAGAGATACTGGTAGAAAGCCAGGACAGGATATCTTCAAGTACAGAGATATTGTCGCCAGGGGGAATGTAAAGGAAGGCTATGCATATATTTTTGTGTTTATTTAATCAAAGTTGAGCTAGTATTAATTCTTATCACATTACCACTGTACTCAGCCCAGTAAGGTCATGCTATCTATCTCCAAGGATATCACAGTACCACTGTACTCATCTCAGTAAGGACATGTTATGCATATCTAAGGATATCACAGTACCACTGTACGCAGCCCAGTAAGGACATGCTATCTATATCTAAGGATATCATGGCACCACTGTATTATGCCCTGTAGGGACATGCTATCTATATCTAAGGATATCATGGTACCACTGTACTCAGGCCAGTAAGGACATGCTATCTACATCTAAGGATATCACAGTACCACTGAACCCAGCCCAGTAAAGGCATGCTATCTATATCTAAGGATATCATGGTACCACTGTACGCAGCCCAGTAAGGACATGCTATCCATATCTAAGGATATCATGGCACCACTGTATTATGCCCTGTAGGGACATGCTATCTATATCTAAGGATATCACAGTACACCTGTACTCAGCCCTGTAAGGACTTGCTATGTATATCTAAGGATAACAAGGTACCACTGTACTCAGTCCAGTAAGGACATCCTACCTATATCTAGGGATATCAGGGTACCACTGTACTCAGCCCTGAAATGACATGCTATCTATATCTAAAGATATCACAGTACCACTGTACTCAGCCGAGTAAGGACATGCTATCTATATCTAAGGATATCATGGTACCACTGTACTCAGTCCAGATAAGGACATGCTATCTATATCTAAGGATATCACAGTACACCTGTACTCAGCCCTGTAAGGACTTGCTATCTATATCTAAGGATATCACAGTACCACTGTACTCAGTCCAGTAAGTACATGCTATCTATATCTAAGGATATCACAGTGCCACTGTACTCAGCCCAGTAAGGACATGCAATCTATATCAAGGGATATCACAGTACCACTGAACTCAGCCCAGTAAGGGCATGCTATCTGTATCTAAGGATATCACAGTACCACTGTACTCAGCCTAGTAAGGACATGCTATCTATATCTAAGGATATCACAGTACCACTGTACTCAGTCCAGTAAGTACATGCTATCTATATCTAAGGATATCACAGTACCACTGTACTCAGGCCAGTAAGGACATGCAATCTATATCTAGGGATATCACAGTACCACTGTACTCAGCCCAGTAAGGGCATGCTATCTGTATCTAAGGATATCACAGTACCACTATACTCAGCCTAGTAAGGACATGCTATCAATATCTAGGATATCACGGTACCACTGTACCCAGCCCAGTAAGGGCATGCTATCTGTATCTAAGGATATCACAGTACCACTATACTCAGCCTAGTAAGGACATGCTATCAATATCTAGGATATCACGGTACCACTGTACTCAGCCCAGTAAGGACATGCTATCAATATCTAGGATATCACGGTACCACTGTACTCAGGCCAGTAAGTGCATGCTATCTATATCTAAGGATATCATGGTACCACTGTACTCAGGCCAGTAAGTGCATGCTATCTATATCTAAGGCTATCACAGTACCACTGTACTCAGCCAAGTAAGGATATGCTATCTATATCTAAGGCTATCACAGTACCATTGTATTCAGCCCAGTAAGGGCATGCTATATATATCTAAGGATATCACAGTACCCCTGTACCCAGCCCAGTAAGGATATGCTATCTATATCTAAGGCTATCACAGTACCACTGTATTCAGCCCAGTAAGGGCATGCTATCAATATCTAAGGATATCACAGTACCACTATACTCAGCCCAGTAAGGACATGCTATCGATATCCAAGGATATCACAGTACCACTTTACTCAACCCAGTAAGTACATGCTATCTACATCTAAGGATATCACAGTACCACTGTAGTAAGCCCAGTAAGGACATACTACCTATATCTAGGGATATCAGGGTACCACTGTACTCAGCCCAGTAAGGACATGCTATCTATATCTAAGGCCATCACAGTACCACTGTACCCAGCCCAGTAAGGACATGGTATCTAAATCTAAGGATATCATGGTACCAATGTACTCAGCCCAGTAAGGTCATGGTATCTATATCTACGGATATCACAGTACCACTGTACTCAGCCCAGTAAGGACATTTTTTATTTATTTATTTATTTAACATTTGTTGACCGGGAATGTCCGACTAGGTTCCACAGAGCCTGTTTTCAGCGGAGGCCCAGGGAGAAATGCTCCAAATGCATGTCTTCGGAATGTGGGAGGAAACCGGAGTACCCGGAGGAAACCCACACAAACACAGGGAGAACATGCAAACTCCACACAGAAGGCACCACAGCCGAGAATCGAACCGGAGAACCTCTTGCTGTGAGGCGACAACGTTAACCGCTGCACCACTGTGCCGCCCACATGCCATCTATATCTAAGGATATCATGTTACCCCTGTACTCAGCCCAGAAAGGACATGCTATCTATATCTAAGGTACCCCTGTACTCAGCCCAGAAAGGACATGCTATCTATATCTAAGGATATCACAGTACCACTGTACTCAGCCCAGTAAGGACATGCTATCTATATTTAAGGACATTATGGTATCAGTGTACCCAGCCCAGTAAGGGCATGCTATCTTTATCTAAGGATATCACAGTACCACTGTACTCAGCCCAGTAAGGGCATGCTATATATATATCCAAGGATATCCCAGTACCACTGCACTCAGCCAAGTAAGAACATGCTATCTATATCTAAGGATATCATGGTACCACTGTACTTAGCCCAGTAGGAGCATGCTATCTTGATCTATGGATATCATGATACCCCTGTATTCTGCCAAGTAAGGGCATGCTATCTATATCTAGGGATATCACAGTATCACTGTACTCAGCCCAGTAAGATCATGCTATCTCCAAGGATATCATGGTACCACTGTACTCAGCACAGTAAGGATATCATAGTACCATTGTACTCAGCCCAGTAAGGGCATGCTATCTATATCTAAGGATATCACAGTACCACTGTACTAAGCCCAGTAAGGGCATGCTATCTAAATCTAAGGATATCATGGTGCCACTGTACTCAGCCCAGTAAGGACATGCTATCTATATCTAAGGATATGACAGTACCACTGTACTCAGCCCAGTAAGGGCATGCTATCTACATCTAAGGATATCATGGTACCACTGTACTCAGGCCAGTAAGGGCATGCTATATCTAAGGATTTCACAGTACCACTGTAGTCAGCCCAGTAAGGGCATGCTATCTATATCTAGGGATATCACAGTACCACTGTACTCAACCCAGTAAGGGCATGCTATCTATATCTAGGGATATCACAGTACCACTGTACTTAGTACAGTAAGGGCATGCTATCTATATCTAAGGATATCATGGTACCACTGTACTCAGCCCAGTAAGGACATGCTATCTACATCTAAGGATATGACAGCACCACTGTACTCAGCTCAGTAAGGAAATGCTATCTACATCTAAGGATATCACAGTACCACTGTATTCAGCCCAGTAAGGACATGCTATCTATATCTAAGGATATAACAGTACCACTATTCAGCCCAGTAAGGACATGCTACCTATATCTAGGGATATCAGGGTACCACTGTACTCAGCCCTGTAAGGATATGCTATCTATATCTAAGGATATCACAGTACCACTGTACTCAGCCCAGTAAGGGCATGCTATCTATATCTAGGGATATCACAGTACCACTGTACTCAGTCCAGTAAGGACATGCTATCTATATTAAAGGATATCACAGCACCACTGTACTCAGCCCAGTAAGACAAGCTATCTATATCAAGGGATATCACAGTACCACTGTACTCAGCCCAGTAAGGGCATGCTATCTATATCTAGGGATATCACAGTACCACTGTACTCAGCCCAGTAAGCGCATGCTATCTGTATCTAGGGATATCACAGTACCACTGTACTCAGCCCAGTAAGGACATACTATCTTAGGTCCATATGTTGGTACTAGGCTATCTGCCCAAAGGCATTTATAAGCCTAGCCAGAATGTGTTGGCTTTCGCCGCTTCCTTAGATTAGTTCCCTGTGCCTCTGTCCAGCAGAGCCACTGAAGTGATCCCAGAGGTAGAGTTTCTGTTTCCCATCCACTGTGATGTATCCCTGTACTAAGCCCAGTAAAGACTTGCTATCTATGTCTAAGGATATCACAATACCACTGTACTCAGCCCAGTAAGGGCATGATATCTATATCTAAGGATATCACAGTACCACTGTACTTAGCCCAGTAAGGACATGCTATCTATATCTAGGGATATTACAGTACCACTGTACTCAGCTGAGTAACGGCATGCTATATATATCTAAGGATATCACAGTACCACTGTACTTAGCCCAGTAAGGGCAGGGTATCTATATTGAAGGATATCACAGTACCCCTGTACCCAGCCCAGTAAGGGCATGCTATCTATATTTAAGGATATCACAACACCACTGTACTCAGCCCAGTAAGGACATGTTATCTATATCTAGGGATATCACAATCCCACTGTACTCAACCCAGTAAGGACATGCTATCTATATCTAAGGATATCACAGACAGTACCACTGTACTCAGCCCTTATCAAACCAATAATCAAGTACAATACACCCTTTGGCATGTATCTCACCAGGCACCTGCAACAGTTGGAGTGCCTTTTACTTTTCTCAGCAAAAAATACAAGGTATAACCAATATGTTATATGTGGACCGATTAAAACCATATCACTGCTTTCAGTTTCCTACCGATTGCTGAGGGGTGATCTGTGCCTGACCTACAAGGGACCCAGCTCTAATGGAAATGTGTATTTGCAAAACTAACTGCACGATGGTTACTCTAAACCTGACGTCTGACATGAATGGATCGTGCTGGATATAAGTGCCAGAGATTGCCCCTCCTCTGGAATAGGCTTTCTATTCACGGGAAGCAGAGCTCTTCCCTGACCATCTTAAAATGCAATCTGGAACAATGGATGGGAAATTGCAAATTCACTTCTGGGGTGGCACTTGTCCCTTATGGACAATGGCAGTCTGTAAAAGTAGTCAAAATCCTGATTGCTGACCCTTATCTTTCCCTTAGGGATAGAAAATTGGGTAAAATCTCGGTAAAACTGGCTAGGCTTCTAAGTGCACTTGGCCCATTAGTGTAGTAATCTCTTATGAATCTATGAACCTATAATTACATAAGCAACAAAGAAACTACTAACTTAACCAGAATTTATACAACTTTGCCTACTGCAAACTTAGTAAAATACAGAAAATATTGGACAGAGGGATAGTAAGATATTCAAAGATCCAAGTTTACATATTCACATCTTTTGACACACAAAACAGAATAAACAGGATTCATAATACCTTAGTTTATTTAACATTTGTTTACTAGGAAAGTCCGACTGGGACAGAGGCTGTTTTCAATGGATGCCCGGGGAGAACCACTCCAGATGCATGTCTTTGGAATGTGGGAGGAAGCCGGAGCACCCAGAAGAAACCCACGCAAACACAGGGAGAACATGAACCGAAAAACCTCCTGCTGTAAGGTGACAATGCTAACCGCTGCACCACTGCGCCTACCAGATAATAACAAAAATATCTTTCTTTGATTTATACTAACATATCTGACTAAGCTTAAAGATTTTAATGACTGCTTTCTAGAAAGTCTTGTTTCTTCCATAATTACAATGACTATTAATATACTATTTTATGTGTTTCTTTGAAGAAGCACCTAGATGGCATGTGAAAATTTTATATTATGCAGGCAAAAATAAACATTCAGATGAACAGTTTTTAATTCTTCATGGGAATTTAAAGCTCACTAATCTTAAAACATTTATTTGAGAAAAGTTATTTAATTTTCTAGACAATCTGGTTAAGTTTTTAAATGTAAAAGTCCAAAAAATGGAATGCAAGAAATCTACGGCATTACAAAAGGTAAAGCTTCAAATGTTATTGAATAAGTTGTTAGGGAATGCACAGACGTGCGAGAAAGTAAAACTAAAACAAACTCAAACTATATTATCTGGTATTATTAATTAAAAAAATAACTATCTGCAGTGAGGAGATAACAATACTTTGAAAATCATCACGGCAATGTTTATAAAGTTAACACAAATGACCCACATTTTCATGATGTACTTCATTTAAGGTAAAGTACTGATAAAGCCCTCAGTGATGACAATATTAAACAACTACAAATGCACTCCACAACAAACTCAACGGACATCCTGGAAAGAAAAACTGAAGACGTTTCCATAGATCTAGCTGAATGAGCTTGTACTGCTTATGGTAGGAAAATACCCATTTTTAAATAAATGATATACAGTCAGCCATCTGGCTAAAGTTATTTTGGCAACTGGTTTTCCCAAATTTCAGGTCCGCAAAGGAAACAAATAACTGGACTGTTTTTCTTGCGTCTTTTGTTCTATACAGGTAAAAATGTAATTGTCTGTGAACATCCAGTAAATGTGACATGCATTCATCTTTGTTTGTAAAATTGGGGAAGAAAATTGACAAATTAATGGACCGATTGTTATTGGATCCTGACATCACCTTGTGAAGAAAGGATGCATTGGTTCGTAATGCAACTCTATCCTTGTGAAAGAACAAGTATGGAGGTTCTGAAGATGATACTTGAACTTCTGAAATTCATCTAGCAGATGATATGGCTACTAAAAAAACTGTTTTCCAAGTAAGACATTTAAGATCACATTTAGCTTCTGGTTCAATGGGGGAATGTATTAGTGCCTGCAGTACCAGATTGAGATCCCATAGGGGAGGGGCATCTTAAAAAGAAGGTTTTAAAAAGAGTGCCTCAAGAAATCTCTGTATAACTTAAGATAGGCCACTGAGGAACCCTCAAATCCAATGTGAAAGTTTGATATCGCTGCTAACCAAACTTTAAAGGTTGAGGAACTAGCTCCTCCTTTAAAAAGTAGGGCCAAAAAATTCAAGGATGTTACATATCGGAGCTGAAAAAGGCTCAACATGATTTTGATGTGCTCAATACACAAATCTTTTCCGTTTACTGGAATAGAGTTTATGTGCTGAAGGTTCTTATGAAGATAAAAGTATATATCGGACAGGGGAAGACAGCATAGGTTTTCTGGCTATTAATGGAAATGGAGAAGCCAGGCCGTCAGCCTGAGGTTTGATATGTCTGGATGGATCACGCCTGTTGGTTGAGACAGGAGGTCTGGAGTCGGATCCAGAATCCAAGGTTGATGAAGTAAGTGAGGCCCAAAGAAAAGGGAACCAAATCTGTCAAGTAAGGCGAAATGAGGATGACTTTGCTCTTCAACATGGCAGCCTTTTGTAAGAATTTCAAAATTAGCAGGATTGTTGGATAGGCGTATAGTAGACCAGGGGGGCAAATCATGACGTAAGCATCCCTTGGTGATTCCCGCTGGGGGCTAGAGCAAAGTACCTGATGCGTTTGTTGTTTAGGGGAGAAGCAAAAAGATTGCACCAAGGCTGGCCCCACTGATAATGAAAAATCATTTCTGTCATGTTCCTGTTGAGAGACCACTCATGAGGTAGAAGAATGCACCTTGACTTGACTTCCCCAGAATGTGCACTGCTATGAGAAAGTGGTTGGATGAGATCACAAATTGCCACACTCTAAGCACTTTCTGACACAAGGGGTAAGATCTGTTCCCTCCTTGTTTGCTGATGTACCAAACTACTGACATATCATCTGTTTGAACTGCAATGACCTCTGAAGGGCCTGCAATGCTAAAAGCACTGCTTTCATCTCTAGGACACTGATATGCAAATTGGCCTCTTCTGGGGACTAAATGCCTTGGGCCATTTTCCTCAGAAAGTGCCACCCCCCACCCCAACTGGGAAGCATCCGTGGTCACTATGGCCTTGGGCTGAGAGGGAACAAGCAAACGGCTTTGTAGAACCTGATCTGATTGAATCCACCACCTGAGATCTCTCTTGCATATGTGAGTGATTCATATCAGAGTTGAAGAGTTGGTAAAATATATCGACCATTGTGTTGCTAGCATCCACTGTAGAATCCTCAAGTAAAATCTGGCTGAAGGCACTAGTGCTATTGCCACTGACATTGAATCTAGAGCTTATAGTACCAAGCATGCTGAATTCTTGGTACTGCAGATTATTTTTCTGACCTGTGACCTTATAGTTTGAACCCTTGAAGGAGGCAGTGAAGCCATCATTAACTTTGTGTTGAACAGTGCTTCTATAAATTCCAAATCCTGTGCTAGTTCCAGTTAAGACTTGTTGTAGTTTATGGTTATCCCCAGATGAGAACACGTCTGGAGAACTTAACCGCGTGCCCTTATTATTTGATGACCCCATCGTCTAACTATGGAAACACCCAGAATCCTAGCAGTCACAAGTGAGCTGCTATTACTGCCATACATTTGGTGAACACCCTGGGGGCTGTGGTGAGAACAAAGGGCAGAACTCTGAACTCATAATGACTGGCTCCCAGATGGAAGCATAAGTACTTTCTGGATCATCTGTTGATCTTTATGTGACAGGCATTCAGGATGCGTACTACTGAGCACATCCAGTCGTCCTTGCCCAGAAAAGGGAGAATGGACAGAACTGTGACCATCCAAAACTTGATGCGTCAAACTGACTTACTTAACTTGCTGAGATACAAAATTGGTCTCCAGTCCCGTTTTCTTTGGCACTAAAAAGAAGGTTGAGTAAGTTCCAGATTCTAAGTGGTCTGACGGGACCTCTTGGGTGACTCTTTTTTTCTAACAGCTTTTATATTTTAATTGCTGCTTGTTCCCCCTGACTGGGTGGAATATCTGGGATTTTTCTTGAGATTGGAGGTTGAAGGTAAAAGGGCATTATATAACCTCTGGAAATAATCCTCTGCATCCAAGTATCTTTTGTTACGTCTAGCCAGACTCTCGGGTCCAGGGATAATCGACCCCCAATTGCCTCCAGAAGTGGAAAACAGGGCCCTCTTTTAGGAATGCTGGTAAGGTCTGTCAAAGAAAGAACCTCTCGTCTCATGGTTTTGCAAGCCACCTCTGGCAAGGGGGAGGCGTCGACCATTGGAGTTCCATCCTCTGACCCTGGGGAACTTCCTTTACATGTGTCCTGGAAAGGATCCTGGTATTTCTTGAATCCCATCTTCTGACCACCTCACTGATTCCTAGAAATAGATCTTTGAGGGTTCAAAAAATGTATGCCCCTGGCAGATAGGACCTTTCCATCCTTCTCACATCTGGATACCGTGTCCCTCACTTTGGGGCCAAACAAGAGTGCTGTAAAAAGGAGCACTGATGAACAAAGACTTGAAGGGCTCCTCAAAATCACATAAGCACAACCAGGCATGCCTCCTGATGGAAATGCCTGAACCTGCTGCCTTTGAGGTTCCTTCGGCTACATGCAAAATGAGCCTTATGGAAAAATTCAAAATAGATTGCAGGGTAGCCAACGGAGAAGTCACGGATGACTGGACCTCTGCAGAAATTGATCCTGAGAGGGTATTTGACAGTTCCTTAATCAAATCCCTCTGTAGTCT
>NC_056743.1:1913561792-1913681792 GCF_019279795.1 Protopterus annectens | reverse complement strand
TGAAAGTGTACCCCCGTAATGGACTTCTCTTACATTTCAGGTTTGTGAAAGGAGTATCAGCATACAAAGAGCGGAAGGGTGAAAGTGTACCCCCGTAATGGACTTCTCTTACATTTCAGTTTTGTGAAAGGAGTATCAACATAAAAAGATTGGAAGGGTGAAAGTGTACCCCCGTAATGGACTTCTCTTACATTTCAGGTTTGTGAAAGGAGTATCAACATACAAAGAGCGGAAGGGTGAAAGTGTACCCCCGTAATGGACTTCTCTTACATTTCAGGTTTGTGAAAGGAGTATCAACATACAAAGAGCGGAAGGGTGAAAGCGTACCCCCGTAATGGACTTCTCTTACATTTCAGTTTTGTGAAAGGAGTATCAACATACAAAGAGTGGAAAGGTGAAAGTGTACCCCCGTAATGGACTTCTCTTACATTTCAGTTTTGTGAAAGGAGTATCAACATACAAAGAGTGGAAAGGTGAAAGTGTACCCCCGTAATGGACTTCTCTTACATTTCAGGTTTGTGAAAGGAGTATCAACATACAAAGAGCGGAAGGATAAAAGTGTACCCCAGTAATGGACTTCTCTTACATTTCAGTTTTGTGAAAGGAGTATCAACATACAAAGAGCGGAAGGGTGAAAGTGTACCCCCGTAATGGACTTCTCTTACATTTCAGGTTTGTGAAAGGAGTATCAACATACAAAGAGCGGAAGGGTGAAAGTGTACCCCCGTAATGGACTTCTCTTACATTTCAGGTTTGTGAAAGGAGTATCAACATACAAAGAGCGGAAGGGTGAAAGTGTACCCCCGTAATGGACTTCTCTTACATTTCAGGTTTGTGAAAGCAGTATCAACATACAAAGAGCGGAAGGGTGAAAGTGTACCCCCGTAGTGGACTTCTCTTACATTTCAGTTTTGTGAAAGGAGTATCAACATACAAAGAGCGGAAGGGTGAAAGTGTACCCCCGTAATGGACTTCTCTTACATTTCAGGTTTGTGAAAGGAGTATCAACATACAAAGAGCGGAAGGGTGAAAGTGTACCCCCGTAATGGACTTCTCTTACATTTCAGGTTTGTGAAAGGAGTATCAACATACAAAGAGCGGAAGGGTGAAAGTGTACCCCCGTAATGGACTTCTCTTACATTTCAGTTTTGTGAGAGGAGTATCAACATACAAAGAGCGGAAGGGTGAAAGTGTACCCCCGTAATGGACTTCTCTTACATTTCAGTTTTGTGAGAGGAGTATCAACATACAAAGAGCGGAAGGGTGAAAGTGTACCCCCGTAATGGACTTCTCTTACATTTCAGTTTTGTGAAAGGAGTATCAACATACAAAGAGCGGAAGGGTGAAAGTGTACCCCCGTAATGGACTTCTCTTACATTTCAGGTTTGTGAAAGGAGTATCAACATACAAAGAGCGGAAGGGTGAAAGTGTACCCCCGTAATGGACTTCTCTTACATTTCAGGTTTGTGAAAGGAGTATCAACATACAAAGAGCGGAAGGGTGAAAGTGTACCCCCGTAATGGACTTCTCTTACATTTCAGGTTTGTGAAAGCAGTATCAACATACAAAGAGCGGAAGGGTGAAAGTGTACCCCCGTAGTGGACTTCTCTTACATTTCAGTTTTGTGAAAGGAGTATCAACATACAAAGAGCGGAAGGGTGAAAGTGTACCCCCGTAATGGACTTCTCTTACATTTCAGGTTTGTGAAAGGAGTATCAACATACAAAGAGCGGAAGGGTGAAAGTGCACTCGTAATGGACTTCTCTTAGATTTCAGGTTTGTGAAAGGAGTATCAACATACAAAGAGCGGAAGGGTGAAAGTGTACCCCCGTAATGGACTTCTCTTACATTTCAGGTTTGTGAAAGCAGTATCAACATACAAAGAGCGGAAGGGTGAAAGTGTACCCGTAATGGACTTCTCTTACATTTCAGTTTTGTGAAAGGAGTATCAACATACAAAGAGTGGAAGGGTGAAAGTGTACCCCCGTAATGGACTTCTCTTACATTTCAGGTTTGTGAAAGGAGTATCAACATACAAAGAGCGGAAGGGTGAAAGTGTACCCCCGTAATGGACTTCTCTTACATTTCAGTTTTGTGAAAGGAGTATCAACATACAAAGAGCGGAAGGGTGAAAGTGTACCCCCGTAATGGACTTCTCTTACATTTCAGGTTTGTGAAAGGAGTATCAGCATACAAAGAGCGGAAGGGTGAAAGTGTACCCCCGTAATGGACTTCTCTTACATTTCAGGTTTGTGAAAGGAGTATCAACATACAAAGAGCGGAAGGGTGAAAGTGTACCCCCGTAATGGACTTCTCTTACATTTCAGTTTTGTGAAAGGAGTATCAACATACAAAGAGCGGAAGGGTAAAAGTGTACCCCCGTAATGGACTTCTCTTACATTTCAGTTTTGTGAAAGGAGTATCAACATACAAAGAGCGGAAGGGTGAAAGTGTACCCCCGTAATGGACTTCTCTTACATTTCAGGTTTGTGAAAGCAGTATCAACATACAAAGAGCGGAAGGGTGAAAGTGTACCCCCGTAGTGGACTTCTCTTACATTTCAGTTTTGTGAAAGGAGTATCAACATACAAAGAGTGGAAGGGTGAAAGTGTACCCCCGTAATGGACTTCTCTTACATTTCAGTTTTGTGAAAGGAGTATCAACATACAAAGAGCGGAAGGGTGAAAGTGTACCCCCGTAATGGACTTCTCTTACATTTCAGGTTTGTGAAAGGAGTATCAGCATACAAAGAGCGGAAGGGTGAAAGTGTACCCCCGTAATGGACTTCTCTTACATTTCAGGTTTGTGAAAGGAGTATCAACATACAAAGAGCGGAAGGGTGAAAGTGTACCCCCGTAATGGACTTCTCTTACATTTCAGTTTTGTGAAAGGAGTATCAACATACAAAGAGCGGAAGGGTGAAAGTGTACCCCCGTAATGGACTTCTCTTACATTTCAGTTTTGTGAAAGGTGTATCAACATACAAAGAGCGGAAGGGTAAAAGTGTACCCCCGTAATGGACTTCTCTTACATTTCAGGTTTGTGAAAGGAGTATCAACATACAAAGAGCGGAAGGGTGAAAGTGTACCCCCTTAATGGACTTCTCTTACATTTCAGGTATGTGAAAGGAGTATCAACATACAAAGAGCGGAAGGATGAAAGTGTACCCCCGTAATGGACTTCTCTTACATTTCAGTTTTGTGAAAGGAGTATCAACATACAAAGAGCGGAAGGGTGAAAGCGTACCCCCGTAATGGACTTCTCTTACATTTCAGTTTTGTGAAAGGAGTATCAACATACAAAGAGCGGAAGGGTGAAAGTGTACCCCCGTAATGGACTTCTCTTACATTTCAGGTTTGTGAAAGGTGGATCAACATACAAAGAGCGGAAGGGTGAAAGTGTACCCCCGTAATGGACTTCTCTATTATTTCAGTTTTGTGAAAGGAGTATCAACATACAAAGAGCGGAAGGGTGAAAGTGTACCCCCGTAATGGACTTCTCTTACATTTCAGTTTTGTGAAAGGAGTATCAACATAAAAAGATTGGAAGGGTGAAAGTGTACCCCCGTAATGGACTTCTCTTACATTTCAGGTTTGTGAAAGGAGTATCAACATACAAAGAGCGGAAGGGTGAAAGTGTACCCCCGTAATGGACTTCTCTTACATTTCAGGTTTGTGAAAGGAGTATCAACATACAAAGAGCGGAAGGGTGAAAGTGTACCCCCGTAATGGACTTCTCTTACATTTCAGGTTTGTGAAAGGAGTATCAACATACAAAGAGCGGAAGGGTGAAAGTGTACCCCCGTAATGGACTTCTCTTACATTTCAGTTTTGTGAAAGGAGTATCAACATACAAAGAGCGGAAGGGTGAAAGTGTACCCCCGTAATGGACTTCTCTTACATTTCAGGTTTGTGAAAGGTGGATCAACATACAAAGAGCGGAAGGGTGAAAGTGTACCCCCGTAATGGACTTCTCTTACATTTCAGGTTTGTGAAAGGAGTATCAACATACAAAGAGCGGAAGGGTGAAAGTGTACCCCCTTAATGGACTTCTCTTACATTTCAGGTTTGTGAAAGGAGTATCAACATACAAAGAGCGGAAGGGTGAAAGTGTACCCCCGTAATGGACTTCTCTTACATTTCAGGTTTGTGAAAGGAGTATCAACATACAAAGAGCGGAAGGGTGAAAGTGTACCCCCGTAATGGACTTCTCTTACATTTCAGGTTTGTGAAAGCAGTATCAACATACAAAGAGCGGAAGGGTGAAAGTGTACCCCCGTAGTG
Source organism: Protopterus annectens (assembly GCF_019279795.1). NCBI lineage: Eukaryota > Metazoa > Chordata > Ceratodontiformes > Protopteridae > Protopterus > Protopterus annectens. The sequence continues at coordinate 1,913,677,509 of NC_056743.1, read as the reverse complement.
GACTTCTCTTACATTTCAGTTTTGTGAAAGGAGTATCAACATACAAAGAGCGGAAGGGTGAAAGTGTACCCCCGGAATGGACTTCTCTTACATTTCAGTTTTGTGAAAGGAGTATCAACATACAAAGAGCGGAAGGGTGAAAGTGTACCCCCGTAATGGACTTCTCTTACATTTCAGGTTTGTGAAAGGAGTATCAACATACAAAGAGCGGAAGGGTGAAAGCGTACCCCCGTAATGGACTTCTCTTACATTTCAGTTTTGTGAAAGGTGTATCAACATACAAAGAGCGGAAGGGTGAAAGTGTACCCCCGTAATGGACTTCTCTTACATTTCAGGTTTGTGAAAGGAGTATCAGCATACAAAGAGCGGAAGGGTGAAAGTGTACCCCCGTAATGGACTTCTCTTACATTTTAGGTTTGTGAAAGGAGTATCAACATACAAAGAGTGGAAGGGTGAAAGTGTACCCCCGTAATGGACTTCTCTTACATTTCAGTTTTGTGAAAGGAGTATCAACATACAAAGAGTGGAAGGGTGAAAGTGTACCCCAGTAATGGACTTCTCTTACATTTCAGTTTTGTGAAAGGAGTATCAACATACAAAGAGCGGAAGGGTGAAAGTGTACCCCCGTAATGGACTTCTCTTACATTTCAGGTTTGTGAAAGGAGTATCAACATACAAAGAGCGGAAGGGTGAAAGTGTACCCCCGTAATGGACTTCTCTTGCATTTCAGTTTTGTGAAAGGAGTATCAACATACAAAGAGCGGAAGGGTGAAAGTGTACCCCCGTAATGGACTTCTCTTACATTTCAGGTTTGTGAAAGGAGTATCAACATACAAAGAGCGGAAGGGTGAAAGTGTACCCCGTGGACTTCTCTTACATTTCAGGTTTGTGAAAGGAGTATCAACATACAAAGAGCGGAAGGGTGAAAGTGTACCCCCGTAATGGACTTCTCTTACATTTCAGGTTTGTGAAAGGAGTATCAACATACAAAGAGCGGAAGGGTGAAAGCGTACCCCCGTAATGGACTTCTCTTACATTTCAGTTTTGTGAAAGGAGTATCAACATACAAAGAGCGGAAGGGTGAAAGTGTACCCCCGTAATGGACTTCTCTTACATTTCAGTTTTGTGAAAGGAGTATCAACATACAAAGAGCGGAAGGAAAGGTGAAAGTGTACCCCCCGTAATGGACTTCTCTTACATTTCAGTTTTGTGAAAGGAGTATCAACATACAAAGAGCGGAAGGGTGAAAGTGTACCCCCGTAATGGACTTCTCTTACATTTCAGGTTTGTGAAAGGAGTATCAACATACAAAGAGTGGAAGGGTGAAAGTGTACCCCCGTAATGGACTTCTCTTACATTTCAGGTTTGTGAAAGGAGTATCAACATACAAAGAGCGGAAGGGTGAAAGTGTATGGACTTCTCTTACATTTCAGGTTTGTGAAAGGAGTATCAACATACAAAGAGCGGAAGGGTGAAAGCGTACCCCCGTAATGGACTTCTCTTACATTTCAGTTTTGTGAAAGGAGTATCAACATACAAAGAGCGGAAGGGTGAAAGTGTACCCCCGTAATGGACTTCTCTTACATTTCAGTTTTGTGAAAGGAGTATCAACATACAAAGAGCGGAAGGATAAAAGTGTACCCCAGTAATGGACTTCTCTTACATTTCAGTTTTGTGAAAGGAGTATCAACATACAAAGAGCGGAAAAATGAAAGTGTACCCCAGTAATGGACTTCTCTTACATTTCAGTTTTGTGAAAGGAGTATCAACATACAAAGAGCGGAAGGGTGAAAGTGTACCCCCGTAATGGACTTCTCTTACATTTCAGGTTTGTGAAAGGAGTATCAACATACAAAGAGCGGAAGGGTGAAAGTGTACCCCCGTAATGGACTTCTCTTACATTTCAGTTTTGTGAAAGGAGTATCAACATACAAAGAGCGGAAGGGTGAAAGTGTACCCCCGTAATGGACTTCTCTTACATTTCAGGTTTGTGAAAGGAGTATCAACATACAAAGAGCGGAAGGGTGAAAGTGTACCCCCGTAATGGACTTCTCTTGCATTTCAGTTTTGTGAAAGGAGTATCAACATACAAAGAGCGGAAGGGTGAAAGTGTACCCCCGTAATGGACTTCTCTTGCATTTCAGTTTTGTGAAAGGAGTATCAATATACAAAGAGCGGAAGGGTGAAAGTGTACCCCCGTAATGGACTTCTCTTGCATTTCAGGTTTGTGAAAGGAGTATCAACATACAAAGAGCGGAAGGGTGAAAGTGTACCCCCGTAATGGACTTCTCTTACATTTCAGTTTTGTGAAAGGAGTATCAGCATACAAAGAGCGGAAGGGTGAAAGTGTACCCCCGTAATGGACTTCTCTTACATTTCAGTTTTGTGAAAGGAGTATCAATATACAAAGAGTGGAAGGGTGAAAGTGTACCCCCTTTTAGTGGACTTCTCTTTAGTGTCTGACCAAGTGTAAAGAAGGAAAAATTGTTGTAGATTATGTTTTTTTATGAGATGCCACATAAAATGAATTTGCATAACTCACATTTTACATGTAGACACTTGTAAGACTCTGCAAGGCTGCAAGAGTAAAAAAAAGGCAAATGGTAGGAATGAAGCAATGGTGTTTAGCACCCTCCTTTGGTTGGGTTTTACATAAATCCAACAACTTCCAGAACTGAACTCTGTATTACACTCTCCCATAGTATTAGACCAGCTGTTAGGAGGCATAGCTTGTGCTGTCAAATACTCCTCGGCAAAAAAGGGATTACTCTCAAAAACAGCTCTGTACTAAACATTCTGAGAAACCGGTCATCCCCATAAAGAAAGAAAATGCTAAAACACCAATATTCAGAAAATGTACGTCTGGTTAAATACATACAGAAAAACTAAACATATTCATTTTCTAGTTGTGCTAGACTGTTGCTGGAAGCTGGGGTTCACACTTACAAAATACCTGAGATGCACCAAACAGAGCTGTTTATTGTTAGTTTAACACTGATGGTTCATGGTATATGTACATTAATAGGATTACTGCAACTTGATATTTCGAGTAGCTGTTCTTATATTTTTCAGTCATGTTCTTTTCTTGTATTAAAAGAAGAAAAAAATGCAATAAAAATATATTTGAAAAAAAAACAGAGCTGTTTAACACCTTAAAAACTGGTTAAGTCGCAACTGTACTTCAAAATTTACCATGAGGAGAACAAATGTGTTCCTGCAACTATTAAAAGTTTAATTATTTCCAAAAATGTTGTACCTGGTTGACATGGAGGAAATGCTTTTCTTGCAGTGAAGGATTTACTGCTTGATATAAGATATATTCTTCTAGTGCTGCCGGTAGCATTTGAATTATTGAGAAAAAGGAGGTCATGGATAGCAGGACCCCTGAAGGCAAGGTAAGTGAGGCACAGAACTCCTCTCTAGAGCCTTTATGTCACTGAGTACACGGGGCAAGGATTCCAGTCTCTCCCAATAGCTAATATTTTTGAGACCAGAGATTGTCGGGAACTTTTGCACTTTAAGCTTTTTGACTGTCTCTCTCTCTCTCGTTCTATTTTTGACTGTCTCTCTCTCTCTCGTTCTATTTTTGACCGTCTCTCTCGTTCTATTTTTGACTGTGTCTCTCTCTCTCTCGTTCTATTTTTGACTGTCTCTCTCTCTCTCTGTCTCTCTCATTCTATTTTTGACTGTCTCTCTCTCTCTCGTTCTATTTTTGACTGTCTCTCTCTCTCTCGTTCTATTTTTGACTGTGTCTCTCTCTCTCTCTCTCTCTCTATTTTTGACTGTGTCTCTCTCTCTCTCGTTCTATTTTTGACTGTCTGTCTCTCTCTCGTTCTATTTTTGACTGTGTCTCTCTCTCTCTCGTTCTGTTTCTGACTGTCTCTCTCTCTCGTTCTATTTTTGACTGCGTCTCTCTCTCTCTCTCTCTCATTCTATTTTTGGCTGTGTCTCTCTCTCTCGTTCTATTTTTGACTGTGTCTCTCTCTCTCTCTCTCGTTCTATTTTTGACTGTGTCTCTCTCTCTCGTTCTATTTTTGACTGTGTCTCTCTCTCTCGTTCTATTTTTGACTGTGTCTCTCTCTCTCTCGTTCTATTTTTGACTGTCTCTCTCTCTCTCTCTCTCTCGTTCTATTTTTGACTGTGTCTCTCTCTCTCTCTTTCCATCGTTTCTTCACTGTTAGTCCCACTAGGCTAGTGGTCTGTTTTCAAGAGACACATGCAATGGTACACTACTAAGGGAAATTTGATCAGAACACCAGGGAATGCTCCCCCTACTCTTTTTCATAGATACCATGGGATCTTTTACATCTGCTTGAGTCACTGACTCAAGCAGATAGGACCTTGGTTTAACATCTCATTTAAAGAAGACACACTCAGGAGTGTGGCATCCTATTAATGCACCAATCCAATCACCTGGAGTGGGAAAAGAACTCGCAGCCTTCTGGTCTTCTAGCATCAAAGTTGTGTGTTACCTGTTGTGCCACTGACACAACTACAGGTCTAGTAACGTACATGCCAAGGGGTGCATTATGTTTTATAATGGGTCTGACCAGGACAGAGTGTAAGAGAACATTGCCACAGGTATCTCTTCTAAACCCAAGGAGGTCAAACAGCTGTAAAATATACAAGGATTTCCCAACTACAGCTGCCTCATGGTAATCAAAAGAAAATGGTGCCTAGGTCCCTAAAAAACAGGCACTCAGGTCCATAATCAATCTGTTTAACCTCTTTTGCCAACCACCTGGCAGAATCAGGACAGCCCTTAACAGTCACAGGACCTCTTTCAATTTTCTAGGGTCTAAGAGGAAGAGCAGATGAAACACAAGCATTACAAATACTGACTTCTCCATATCAAACATCACACACACATGCAACAAAAAAGGTTGCTGGACCAAACCTTCTAAACCTTTGACACCATCTCTCACTCTGGAATCATAGATAAACTTACTAAGCTGGACATAAATCCCTAGATCACTCGGGCTGCCAACTGGCTTACTGACAGAACCCTCACTGTGAAAGTAGCCGACTCCAAATCCAGCTCCAGACAAGTGACAAGTGGAGTACCTCAGGGTTCAGTCTTGGGACCACTCTTGTTTGGCATCGACTTCTCTGAACTACAGGCCAACACTAAGGGACTCTGGCTAACAAAGTCTGCAGATGACTGCAAACTGGGAACCATTACTGAATCCCCAGATAATGTGGATATTCTACAAAAGGGCCTTACAGAAACAGATGCTTGGTGCCAGAGCCATGGGCTCAAGCTCATTGCCAAGAAGTGTATAGTTATCCCCTTTGGGAAAAAAACATGTACCCGTGAATTATCACATAGGTGGCAGTACACTAAACACCGAAAGTGTGATAAGAGACTTAGGGACACAGGTGGACAGTGGTCTCACCTTCGATAACCACATCACCGCAACAGTCAGAAAATCCTTCTATGTGGCACACCTCATCACTAAGGGCTTTTCATCCAGAAAAAAGGCGGTCATTGTTCCTCTGTACTCATCCCTCATTAGACCCATCATAGAGTAATACTCCCCATTTGGTATGTACCTCACAAGACATCTGCAACAACTAGAAAGACCACAGAAACACCTCACTAAAAGAATCACAGGCCTAAAACAGATGCCATGTGCTGACCGACTAAAAAAACTCCAGCTATACTCCGTCACATATCGTCATACTCAATCTCTGCCTAACATACAAGGCCATGTCAAACCCAGAGCTGTTGGACATGCTACACCTAAAAGAAATCCCAATTCATCAGAGCCACACTCTCCAGAGACCTAAACGTTGTCATCACAATGAACAAAACATGCTGAAGGGATAGGTTCCTGACCCAGAGACTCCCCATACTTTGGAACAGACTGCCCATACATGTCAAGCAGAGCGCCTCCTTGGCCCTCTTCAAAAGGAACCTTGACAACTGGATGGGCGATAGGAAATTTACCCCGGCGATCACATCAGTTGCCCTGCTAGACAGGGGTCCAGGGAAGTAAATATTGTGGGAAGAAACAGCCAGGGAATTGTTATGACTAGGCTTGTATAGGCCCTTGGGTTGATAGTCTAGTATCAACCTATGAACCTTTGAAAATGATTTTTACCTACATTATACAAGGTGATTGTAATTTTAAGAAACCAAGCACCTTTGTCCCACCCACCAATCCAACTAGTGAATTAATTATTGAAATATGTGATAAGCAACTTTGGGAGAAATTTGCGGTATAACAGAGCAATGCATTTGGTAACATGTCCGCTGATGAGAAACAAGCACTGTAGGAACTGAAAAGTATTAATAGCATTGAAATAAGACCAGCAGACAAGGGAGGTGGCACTGTAGCACTAGACAAAGATATGTACATGAACAGTATGATTATGCTTTTAAGTGACACTAATACATATACTCAGCTGCCCCCTATTGCTCTCAAAGGTATCATTCAAAAAGTGCATTTTTTTTGTATTTGACTTATTGATAACTGGCATGATTTCGGAAGCTTTGTTTGAATATTTTAAAGTTGACCAACCGAGAATTCCCATTGTTTATGGTCTTCCAAAGGTACATAAAAATTTGCATGCCCCCCAATGCAGCCTATTGTATCTAGCCGAAGTTGGGTAACCGGACCGCTCTCAATATTTGTTGAAAATAATCTACATGGTTTCCTGAGTAATTGTCCTACTGTTCTGAAAGACACTAAAGAGTTTTTGAGTGACTTGAGCAGTCATGTAGATGTATTAAGAGGTCCATGTTTTTTGTAACCATGGAGACAGAGTCTCTATTTACTGTCGTCCCTAATATGTGGGGGACAGGGAATATAAGGGAACTACTATTTCAAAAAACGCTTCCACAGACAAAACGTAACTTATCTGTGCTCTTCCTGAGATTATTCTCAAAAACAATGTTTTCATTTTCGATGAGACTTATTACATCCAGAGGGTTGGCGTGGCTATGGGCACTGCCTTTGCCAACCTTTCTTTAGTTAATTGGGAAACCAAATATATCCTGTCAAACAATGGATATTGTGCTTCGATTAAATGGTACAAGTGTTTTGTGGACGGCATTTTTTTGTTATGGGATGACAGAGAATCCCGATTAATTGAATTTTTGATATTCATTAATGGAGTGAGTAGTTTCTTGAAATTCACATACAAGTATTCATCCAATGAGATAGATTTTTTGGATGTGAGAATATGTAAAGATGCTCTATGCTCGGTTTCAACTACTTTGTATAGAAAGAATGTAAGAAAGAATAATGTATTACATAATGGTAGTATGCATCCTAGCCATACTAAGTTCAATGTATTAAGAGGACAAATTTTTCAAACTGTGCGTTTGCACAACAATGACGATGCACTGATAGTAGCCCTAAACACACTGAAGCAAGAATTTTTGGATAGGGGCTATAAGGGTAGTATGATTGACCTTCAGATTAAAGAAGCTTGGAAAGAGAGACAGGGAAGATGTAGACCTTTCTTCACAGATGTCACCCAGATACCTCAGGTAACAGATAGTCCCATTGATATTAGTCCAGTTAATATCAGGATAGAAAGTAATATGAATATTAGAATGCCGTTAACATTTGCTAGTAACATCCACATGGTATGTGAAGTTATTAAAAATAACTGGAGTATCCTTTCTACAATTAAAGAATTGAAAGGCAAAATAGGTCAACAACCTAGTTTTCATTTAGAAGGAATAGATCTCTTAAAAGTCAGTTATGCTATAAACCTCTTCACCCACTAAGCTATGTCAGCTCTTATAGACAAGGAACATATGCTTGCACAAGGTGTATGGCTTGTAGATGCATTCATACAGGAGGGCACTTTACACATCCATCAGTGGGATTTAAGATAGATGTAACTTTTTATGCTGATTGTCAGACTCAAAATGTAATATATTTCTGTTATTGCTCTGTATGTTTTTCGTTTTATGTAGGTAAGACAAATTGGTTGTTCAAGGACAGGATCCTTGAGCACTTAAGAGATATTAGAAATATCAAGGAGAAAAGCGCTTTAGCTATGCGTGTGGCCAAAGAAGGACCCACACATAAATTTATGTTCTTAGTTCTTGAAATTGTACATAGTAATATGAGTGGTGGTGATCTTAGAAATAAAACTGAAGCTACAGAGTAAAAATGGATTCTCCACTTTCAAGTTGATAAGCCACCAGGCTTGAATAGCAAAATCTCATTGAAACCTTTTCTAAGAGCTAGACTCCTCAAACATTGACTTTATAGTGATATTTACCATTATTTTCATGTTAGTATGGTTCAAAGTACAGCTTGTTATGCTTCTGTGCATATTAGTATGTTTTTAAGGCATAGGTTATTTAATATTTTTTTATATCTGTTTTATACATATATATGTAATATATGGTTGTTTTTATATATAGGTAAGCATAGAGTCTGTAGCAATGAAATGGTTAATTAAGATGCTTGTTGTTAGCTAGTTTGATCCGACTGGCTGTTTAGTATTTAAATACCTCATTGCTTTGTCTAATCTACACTATATGATCTGAAGAAGCGGAGGGGATCCGTGAAAGCGCTTACCTTGTCTTTTCGTGGCATAAAGTGTGCTGTGTGTGCATTTTGTTTTCATTCATTCATTGCTTTTTGCTGTTTTTGGTTCCTTTTTCGGTTTAGAGGTTTGTACTTCTCAAACCTATGAACCAACTATACACAACCACCAAAAAGGGGATGGTAGGTGGGTGCTGCCAGTAAGGGAGTGCGTTTTAAGAACATCTATTGTTACAGGTGAGTGGAATTTGCATAACTGCACTGCGAGGAGGAAGGATAAGAGTCCAGGAGCACCTGAAGAACGGTCCTCGTGAAGCAGTCTCTGGATCTAGAAAAGGCCTCTAGTTTGTAGTGCTTCATACAAGTATGGACCAAGGACCAAGTTTCTACCTCCAGAGTACTTCGAGTCCACCCCTTTCCAAAATGCTAGTGAAGATGAAAGTCACAGTGGAATGTGCCTTTACCTTGGCTGGATTTGCCTCACTATGGTTAGTGTAATAAAAAAACATTACCAGAGGACAACTAAATTATAATGGTTTGCTTAGAGTAAGTTTTGACCTTTCAATGGCCCATATAAGGAAGTAAAAACACTTTTGGCCCTCCTAAAGGGCTTCTGTCCTGTCAAGGTAAGATATGAGTTGCTGAAGCACACCCAAGGTAGGAAGTATTGTCAATCTTTAATTCTAAGGTTCTGACAGAACCCAAGGAGAAAAATAAACTGACTGAGACTGAATTCTTAAACCACTCACAGCATTAGAGAAGGATTAGTGCGTAGCATAACGCTATACCTGTGGAAATCGGAAAGGTTATCCCAGCTCAGAAACAACTTACCTTGCAGATGTCAAAGCAATAAGCAAAACAGTTTTCCAGGTTAAGAACTCAAGATCAGTGTGAGCTGCTGGTTTAAATGGTGAGAAGTTCATTTTTTTTAAAAACATAATAGATACCACAAAGGAGAAATTTGCTTGTGAGGTGTTTTTATATTCAGCTGGTGCTCCGTCAGTGAGTTCTCTCGATTATCCCTCATTGACAGGAGATACAGTCAGCGAAGTGCCTGAGGTACCAACAGATCCTACCCACTAGCCCTTTGTATTTTTTGCCCAGTTCTCCTGTCCTCTACGTATCTGGTCCTTTCTGTCTTCTCCCTGTTTTCTGACCACATCAACTTACCTAGCATTATGGACAGAAAACTTCCCGCAGTTTCTCCCGCCAGCCTGGTCAACATGGGCATCCTGAGGCAATGTAGCAGTTGCCTCATGTAGACGGACAACCCCCTTCTTCTAGTCCACACAAATTCATTATGTGAGAGATGCATCTATATCAAGAACCTAGAATCCAGGCCATCTCACTCACCAGTCAGTTCATCTGATACTAAACAGGTTGTCAGCATGCACACCTCACCTCCTGCACCTACCAAACCAACAACCCATAAACCTACATATGTAGAGGTGCTTACCAGAAGCTTACCTAAACATCAGAGACCTCCCAAACACAAAAACAAGAATGCTTCACATAATACATCCTCTGCGGAACATAGTACACATAATATATCACATACGATAGTCTCACTAGTCAAGCCCCTAAGGCATAACACAAAAACAAACATCTTAGTCATAGGTGACTCAAATGCGTGACATGCAGATGTCCCTCTCACGAGGCTGGATAAGGAAAAAGTCATGGTTAGCTCTCTATCAGGCACCAGGATCCACCACATCACACATGCACTCAAGTACCTCAACAACAGGCACTGTTATGAATCTGTCATAGTCCATGCCGGTGTGAACGACTTGAGACATACCTCACTAGGCTACATGAAGACAAACATAACTGAGCCCTCCGATAATGTGGCTCAGGCAGGTATGTCCCTAGCTTTAAGCAGCATTTTACCTTCGCTTAGGATGATACCTCAATAGAAACAAAAAATGATTGACTTCAACAACTGACAGTTTCTGGTGTCATTCAAAGGGGATCCAGTATCTGCCAGTCTGGGAAAACATGGTCAACAGACCTTTGCCAGAGATGGTCTTCATCTGTCACCTCTGGGATTTCAGTTACTAGCCAAGGCTCTTGTCATCCCCATAGTGCCATTTAGGCAGTGTCACAAGAACAAAATTCCCAATGTAAAAATAACCTCAAGGTTATGCTGCTAAACAGTACGAGCCTAAACCAGAAACTGCACTCATTGGAAGCAGTCCTCACCATGGAAAATGCGGACATTTGCGCAGTCACATGGACCTGGATTAAGGGTGTGGACAGCACCCCAGCTATATCAGGTACATTTCCTTTCACACGTTCAGACCACAAACTGAAGTCATGAGAACTAAAGCAGGTGGTGTATCAATATTCATTAAAGATAAATACACCTCTAGACTGGTTAAATAGCATGATTCCCTTGAATTACTTCAGATGTAAATGACTATATGTAAGAGCCCTCTTCAGGTCATTGCTGGCTATAGGACCTCCTCCATGAATCAGGATATCCACTGAGCCTACTTGGATCTACTTGAGTCAATCAAGATACAAACACCCTGGTTTGGGGTAACTTTAATTACTCATTCATTGACTGGGTAAATTATGTGACTTCTAACTCACTTGCTGAAAGGTTCCTGGACTTCATTAACTGCAATGCCCCGGACCAGCTGACTGACACACCCACATGGGGCCCAGACATCCTGGATCTGGTGCTCACCAACATGGGGTAGCACTGCACCACCCCTAGTGTGTGGCCACCCCTGGTGAGATCTGACCACAAATCAGTCTTGCTAGATGTAAGTGTAACACAAGACCCCCCCCCCCCAGCAACAACTAGACTAAAAGACTTCTCCAAGGCCAATTGCAACCTCTTACTCAACAGCATAAATAGCTTCATAACCCCTCCCCCTCACTGATGGAACAGACACCTATGCTGAGTTATACATAAATGCTTTACACAAGCACCTGTACAATTGTATTGACTCTGCCATACCTGATAAAACCAAAGCAAAATCTTCAAGGAAAAACAAACCTGCCTGGTAGACAACCACCAATAACCGGCTATACAACAGTGGAAAGAAGAGCAGGAAGGAATGGTCTCAAAATTGGAAACACTCCCTCCTCAACTTAAACAAGCAAATAAGACTCCTAGTGAAGTCCTCCAAAGCTAACTATGAATCCAAATTAGGTTCCCTAACCAAGGATAACCACAAGTCGTTTAGTTACATCCGTAACCTCAAAGGTAAGGCCCAGATTTTCACTTAACTCGTAGTTAATGGTACTACATATACAGAACCTGTGGATCTAGAAAACCTGCTGGCTGACAGGGTCAGTAAAAACTTCACTCCCCTGTCCCCACCACATATACCCCAAAGCATCCCTAACACCTGTCCCCCACCAAGCATCTCCAAAGAGCAGGCCTTAAACACCCTCTCTAAGGCCAAAAACACAGCCGCTGTGGGACCAGACAACATCCCAGGATGTGTTCTACATGAGTTAAAACAGGAATTAGCATCACCATTGGGCACATTTTTCAATCACAGCCTAAGCAATAGCTTTGTCCCAGCAGAATGGAAAAGAGCTGCCATCAACCCTTTGTACAAAGGGGGGTTTATCCATGGACCCCGGGAACTACAGATGCATTAGCCTGACCAGCCTCATCTACAAGGCCATGGAACAAATCATCATGGACGTTATTAACAAACATATAGGAAATCTCCAAACACTCGACCCTACCCAGTTTGGCTTTGTCAAGGGGAGATCATGCCAGTTAAACCTGGTGGATTTCTTTGAGACAGTCACCAGAGCCCTAGACGAGGGCAAAGATATGCATACAGCCTACCTAGACTTAGCCAAGGCCTTAGACACAATCTCCCACTCAGGCATCATTGTTAAACTCACCCAGCTGGGCATCAACCCATATACTGTCAGATGGGTTGCAAACTGGCTCACTGATAGAACTCATACGGTCAAAACAGGGACAGCACCTCCTCCAGCAGGTCTGTAACCAGTGGTGTTCCAACTGTATCCCTTTTGGACAGGGGCAACAGATGCTGATTTTAGTGTCTGCTTGAACCACACAGCCTTGTGAACAGGGGTTGAACTTGGCTAGGGCCCTGGGAAATTAGCATAGTAACCTCCTATGATATGCAACAGGCCCTATATAAACTGCTTTAACAAAAGAGAAAAAAAAGGCAGATCATAGGCAGACATATAGAGATGCCCACTAAATGCACCTTAATGAATGCATATGCTGTGCCATCCAGAAGCTCACACCAAAAATTCAAGACAGTGGGAAATTAACTACAATGGACTCCCTGTTTCCATTTAGGCACCTCCTAGAAAACCTCATTTGTTATCGAAACATAAGATTTCATACTAGCAAGATGTCTGTCCTCTAACACCTGCTGCAATCCCTCAAAAAGCCAAAGGCAAGTGCTTAAAATTAATAAAAAATTAAATCACCCAGGCTGTGAACTCAAGTTTATCAACTGAAGTGCAGCAGTTGCCTCTGAGACTGTCTGAGCAGATCTGGATTGCGAGGAAGTCTGAATTGCCTTTGACCAATACCATTAAAAGGGAGAACCAAGACTGTCTAGGTCAAAATGGAGTCACCACAAGAAATGGTGACATTTCTCACAGTACTACATTGAGAATCAGTGGAAAGGGTAGAACGTGTACAGGAACACTCCCATCAAGGTAAACTAGAATGCATCTGTCCTCCAAACATGGCAGCAAAGATATTTGGAAAAGAATGTCAAAAGCTGTCTGTTTTGAAAGGAGGCAAACATATCTATTTCAGGTGTTTCTCACATCTGGACAAGATCCTAGAACACCAATGCCTTTAGTTTTAAGTTGTCAAGGGTCTGCAAAGTTGTCTGCCAGACAGACCTGCTGTGATAGGAAGGAAGATTTTATTATTTTATATTTGCTTGATAGAAAGGAAGATTTTATTATTTTATATTTGCTTGATAGGAAGGAAGATTTTATTCTTTTATATTTGCTTGATAGGAAGGAAGATTTTATTCTTTTATATTTGCTGGATAGGAAGGAAGATTTTATTATTTTATATTTGCTTGATAGGAAGGAAGATTTTATTATTTTATATTTGCTTGATAGGAAGGAAGATTTTATTATTTTATATTTGCTTGATAGGAAGGAAGATTTTATTCTTTTATATTTGCTTGATAGGAAGGAAGATTTTATTATTTTATATTTGCTTGATAGGAAGGAAGATTTTATTCTTTTATATTTGCTTGATAGGAAGGAAGATTTTATTCTTTTATATTTGCTTGATAGGAAGGAAGATTTTATTCTTTTATATTACTTTATATTTGCTTACTGGGGAAAGTCCAGCTGGGTGAGTACCCATTTCCAGATGAGGGCCAGAGAAAAAAGCTCCACATACAAACACATACAACACAGACATGAAACATAAAAGTTGCACAGTAGTAGATGCAAACAAATTATACAAGTTTTACAGTGGTGGATACATACAAAAAATTACATCAATTTATCAGGCAGAAAGATACAATGTAGAGAGACAATATAAACCAGAAATAATGAAATCAGAGTAACATGACATGCCAGATAAAGCTAAATTACTGTGCATCTTAAAAATAAGACAAAGATGTATATATTTAAACTGTAACTTATTACATACAAGATGAAAGAAGACAAGGTCGTTAAAAGGTAGAAGAGTTACAGAAAAGAAAGTGACTGATTAGACTGACTAGAGTTTTATTGTAGTAGTGGTGCTGCGGTAGTGCTGTTGCCTCACAGCAAGACGTTGTCCCGTTCGATTCTCAGCTAGAGTGTCTTCTGTGTGGAGGCACGCATGAATGGGCGTGCCTTCGTTGAAGGTTGTGCGTCAGGGCTGGTAACTCGGCACGTAAAAATCCACTACCAAACATTAGAGGACAGGAGTGCTGCTGTGGCGTCCCCTAACCAGGATAAGCCGAAAGACACAACAACAACAACAACAGAGATTAATCATGAGTAGAGATATTTATCCAGGACTGTTACATGAGAAGGTCCACTTATTAAACAAATGCCTGAAGAGTCTGAGGAAATGAAGAAGCCAACTCTTCAGGCAATACGTGCCAACCAGGACAAAGGGAAAGACCTCGTACTCTTAAGAATGATGAGGTGCCACAAGACTGAGGGGAAGTGTGAACCCACCACAGAACGACCCAGAGTACAATGGTGCTGAAAGAATTTCAAGGAGTGAAACACTAATAACTCCAGATACAGATATGCTTCTCTGCGTACATGGGCTTCAGAAACAAAATGGCATCAAAATTGTGATTTAAACAAAAAATTGTTTAAAATGTCAACAAATTACACCAGTCATCTCTCTCTCTCTCTCTCTATATATATATATATATATATATATATATATATATTACATGGACAAAAAACACAACATAGGAACTGGTGGTTTTTAGCGCTTTCATTCCTTAAATATCCTGGATCTTCATTAGAAAACAAGAAATGTACAACAGTGCAGAGTTAAATAATGAACAAAGGGTAATAAAAATGTAATAAAATAGAAACATAACACCCAACTTAGATTACAGTAACCAATCCTAAATCAAGAGATAGTATGACTAATGCACATTCAATAAGTCCGTTGCACAGATGCAACCTCACTGGTTTCATGGTGAGGCTGTACAAATGACATGTAAGTTAAACAAAGAAAATGTCTTTGACCTGTATAAATTCCAACAATTCTACAGAAAAATAACAACAGAAAATGGAAACAGTCTTGCCATCGCAAGACACACCAAGTTCAAATTGTCATTAGGCCCTGGTGCACAGTCCGCTCCCCTTCATAGTGGCCATTTCAGTTCTTTCACTTCTAGTAATGTGCCATAGTCCCCGAAAAATAACTCAACCTGCTCCAAGATAATAGAACATGCTGGAGGGATAGATTGCTGTCAGAGACTCCCCATGCTTTGGAACAAAACTTCTAACTACATTAGGCAGAGCCTCTCACTAACACTCTTCAAGAGAAACCTTGACGAGTGGATGGGTAACACAAAATACACCCCTGGGATCACTTCATTGGCTCTTCTTGACAGAGGCTCAGTTAATTAAACAATGGGGGTGGCGAAAGCTGACACACTCTGGCTAGGCTTATAAATGCCCTTGGGCAGATAGCCTAGTACCTACCTATGAACCTATGAACAAAGGGAATTCAATCCCTCCAACACCTTAGTCCCTGACAATTTGGAGGGGAAAGAAACATATCCCTCAAACTAAAGACTGTATCCACCTTGCATTTTCAGTGCATATGTACATAAAGGGTTTGTGTTTTCCACTGTGGTGAGTTTGAAATGCATAAAAGAATACAGAATGGAAGCAAATACTCCAAACTGACCTCAGCTGAAACACTGATGACTGCACTGATGTAAAGCAATAAATCTGCTCTAGTAATTGCAGCAACAATGTCATCATAATGCTAGTTACCACACAGCCTTTTGTTGCACATTTAAAAATGCCTGCTACTGCCTTACCTTACCAAAATGTATGAATGTTTATTCCTTTGCATACAAATCTGCTGCACCAATGTGATGTGTCTATACATGTGACCAGGCTAACACAGAAAGTACACTCATTAGAAACTTCAACTGGAAGACTACTGATCAGAATATAACTTACACTTCATCCGTTTCTACATCTTCTTCATCCTGAGGCAGCTGAAGATAGGGGTTATTTGAGGCCGGCCGGAACTTGTATCCCGTTAGGACAAAAAATACAAGTGTGGACACCTCAACTAAGAGCTGCAGGCAGAAAAATCAACATTCAGTAAGTTTTCAAAAACAATGGTTTTCAATGTATTGAACATTATGTGCATTTTTCACCTGCAAGACAGAAAACATATTATTCTGCTTTAAGGATTTAGGATTTCTGTTAAGAACAGTGTTAAATCACAGATTTGGTGAAAAGTAGTTATCATAACGAAACATTAGTTCTTTGAGAGACTGGCATGTCTGTAGCTGTTGGCAACTTTAACAGTAAAGTGAGTAAAGTCAGCATCTAATAAAACAAATGTAATCATCAAAGAAACCATAACTCTCAATGATAAAGTATGTATGGCACATTATTTTTTCTAATGGGCTATGCCAGAAGCTGCGTTATGTAAGACCTTAATCTCAGTCTAGACATTTTGTTTCCCTTTTGGCTCTCTACAGCTAACTATCATCTGCCCCAGGTCACCTCCTCAACTGCTGGGTCTACTGGACTGGCTTTAGCCTTCCCCTAGATTTACCAAACCTGAGTCTGGCACTTGTGACTTGACAGAGTACCTTGGGGTAGTATTTCACTGCTGTTTGCGAGTATGTTTTACTACTTCCTTCCTAACCTTTGCATGTGCGGAGAAACACTCAGACGGCAGCATGTGCAGTGGGTGTCAACACTGAATAGCCCCTCATCATTGGATAGAGCACCACAGATCAGAGACAACAGTACAACATCATTGGATAGGGCACCACAGATCACAGAGAGCAGCACAACTTCATTGGATAGGGCAGCACAGATCATAGACAGCAGCACAAAATCATTGGATAGGGCAGCACAGATCATAGACAGCAGCACAACATCATTGGATATGGCATCACAGATCACAGACAGCAACAAAACATCATTGGATAGGGCAGCACAATATCATTGGATAGGGCAGCACAGATCACAGACAGCAGCACATCATCATTGGATAGGGTACCACAGATCATAGAAAGCAGCACAACATCATTGGATAGGGCACCACAGATCAGAGACAGCAGCACAACATCATTGGATAGGGCACCACAGATCACAGACAGCAGCAAAACATAATTGGATAGGGCACCACAGATTACAGACAGCAGCACAACATCATTGGATAGGGCACCACAGATCACAGACAGCAGCACAGCATCATTGGATGGGGCACCACAGATCACAGACAGCAGCACAACATCATTGGAGAGGGCACCACAGATCACAGACTGCAGCACAACATCATTGGATAGGGCACAACATATCACAGACAGCAGCACAACATCATTGGATAGGGCACCACAGATCAGACAGCAGCAAAACATCATTGGATAGGGCACCACAAATCACAGACAGCAGCACAACATCATTGGATAGGGAACTACAGATCACAGACAGCAGCACAACATCATTGGATAGGGAACCATAGATCACAGACAGCAGAACAACATCATTGGATAGGCAGCACAGATCACAGACAGCAGAACAACATCACTGGATAGGGCACCACAGATCAAAGACAGCAGCACAACATCATTGGAGAGGGCAACACAGATCACAGAGAGCAGCACAACATCATTGAGAGGGCACCACAGATCACAGACAGCAGCACATCATCATTGGATAGGGCACCACATATCACAGACAGCAGCACAACATCATTGGATAGGGCACCACAGATCACAGACAGCAGCACAACATCATTGGATAGGGCACCACAGATCACAGACAGCAGCAAAACATAATTGGATAGGGCACCACAGATCACAGACAGCAGCACAACACCACTGGATAGGGCACCACAGATCAGAGACAGCAGCACAACATCATTGGATAGGGCACCACAGATCACAAACAGCAGCATAACATCATTGGATAGGGCAGCACAGAACACAGACAGCAGCACAACATCATTGGACAGGGCACCACAGATCACAGACAGCAGCACATCACTGGACAGGGCACCACAGATCACAGACAGCAGCACAACATCATTGGATAGGCAGCACAGAACACAGGCAGCAGCACAACATCACTGGATAGGGCAGCAAAGATCACAGACAGCAGCACAACATAATTGGATAGGGCAGCACAGAACACAGAAAGCAGCACAACATCATTGGATAGGGCAGCACAGATCATAGACAGCAGCACAACATCATTGGATAGGGCACCACAGATCACAGACAGCAGCACAACATCACTGGATAGGGCAGCACAGATCAGAGAGAGCAGCACAACATCATTGGATAGGGCACCACAGATCACAAACAGCAGCACTACATCATTGGATAGGGCAGCACAGACAGCAGCACATCATCATTGGATAGGGCACCACAGATCACAGACAGCAGCACATCATCATTGGATAGGGCACCACAGATCAGAGACAGCAGCACAACATCACTGGATAGGGCACCACAGATCACAGACAGAAGCACATCATCAATGGTAGGGCACCACAGATCACAGACAGCAGCACAACATCATTGGATAGGGCAGCACAGAACACAGACAGCAGCACAACATCATTGGATAGGGCACAACAAATCAAAGACAGCAGCACAACATCATTGGATAGGGCAGCAGAGATCACACACAGCAGCACAACATCATTGGATAGGGCACCACAGATCACAGACAGCAGCACAACATCATTAGATAAGGCACCACAGATCAGAGACAGCAACACAACATCATTGGATAGGGCAGCACAGATCACGGACAGCAGCACATCATTGGATAGGGCACCACAGATCACAGACAGCAGCACAACATCACTGGATAGGGCAGCATGGATCACAGACAGCAGCAGCATAACATCATTGGTCAGGGCGGCACAGATCGCATACAGCAGCACAACATCACTGGATAGGGCAGCACAACATCATTGGATGGGGAAGCACAGATCACAAACAGCAGCACAACATTGGATAGGGCAGCACAGATCACAGACAGCAGCACATCATCATTGGACAGCGCAGCACACATCACAGACAGCAGCACAACATCATTGGATAGGGCAGCAAAGATCAGAGACAGCAGCGCAACATCAATGGATAGGGCAGCACAGATCAGAGACAGCAGCACAACGTCATTGGATAGGGCAGCACAGATCACAGACAGCAGAACAACATCATTGGAAAGGGCACCGCAGATCACAGACAGCAGCACAACAGCATTGGATAGGGAAGCACAGATCAGAGACAGCAGCACAAAATCATTGGATAGGGCAGCACAGATCACAGACAGCACAACATCATTGGATAGGGCAGCACAGATCAGAGACAGCACAACATCACTGGATAAAGCATCACAGACAGCAGCACAACATCACTGGATAGGGCAGCACAGATTACAGAAAGCAGCACATCACTGGATAAAGCACCACATATCACAGACAGCAGCACAACAACACTGGATAGAGCACCACAGATCACAGACAGAAGCACAACATCATTGGATAGGGAAGCACAGATCAGAGAAAGCAGCACAACATCATTGGATAGGGCAGCAGAGATCACAGACAGCAGAACATCATCATTGGATAGGGCACCACAGATGACAGACAGCAGCACATCATCATTGGATAGGGCACCACAGATCACAGACAGCAGCACAACATCATTGGATAGGGCAGCACAGATCATAGACAAGAGCACATCATTGGATAGGGCAGCACAGATCACAGACAGCAGCACAACTTCATTGGATAGGGCAGCACAGATCAGAGACAGCAGCAAAACATCATTGGATAGGGCACCACAGATTACAGACAACAGCACAAAATCATTGGATAGGGCATCACAGACAGCAGCACAACATCATTGGATAGAGCACCACAGATCACAGACAGCAGCTCAACATAATTGGATAGAGCAGCACAGATCACAGACAGCAGCACAACATCAATGGATAGGACACCACAAATCAGAGACAGCAGCACAACAACATTGGATAGGGCACCAGAGATCATGGGCAGGAGCACAACATCATTGAATAGGACAGCACAGATCACAGACAGCAGCACAACATCATTGGATACGGCACCACAGACACCAGCACATCATCATTGGATAAGGCACCACAGACACCAGCACATCATCATTGGACAGGGCAGCACATCATCACAGGATAGGGCAGCACAGATCACACACAGCAGCACAAAATCATTGGATCCAGCACCACAGATCACAGACAGCAGGACAACATCATTGGATAGGGCACCACAGATCAGACAGGAGCACAACATCATTGGATAGGGCAGCACAGATCACATCATTGGATAGGCAACACAGATCACAGACAGCAGCACAGCATCACTGGATAAGGCAGCACTACATCATAGGCTAGGGCACCACAGATAAGAGAGAGCAGCGTATCATCACTGGATAGGGCAGAACAGATCACAGAGAGCAGCACAACATCAACTGGATAGGGCAGCACAGATCACAGACAGCAGCACATCATTGGATAGGGCAGCACAGATGACAGACAGCAGCAAAACATCATTGGATAGGGCAGCACAGATCACAGACAACAGCACATCAATGGATAGGGCACCACAGATCAGAGAGAGCAGCACATCATCATTGGACAGGGCATCACAGATCACAGACAGCAACAAAACATCATTGGATAGGGCAGCACAATATCATTGGATAGGGCAGCACAGATCACAGACAGCAGCACATCATCATTGGATAGGGTACCACAGATCATAGAAAGCAGCACAACATCATTGGATAGGGCACCACAGATCAGAGACAGCAGCACAACATCATTGGATAGGGCACCACAGATCACAGACAGCAGCAAAACATAATTGGATAGGGCACCACAGATTACAGACAGCAGCACAACATCATTGGATAGGGCACCACAGATCACAGACAGCAGCACAGCATCATTGGATGGGGCACCACAGATCACAGACAGCAGCACAACATCATTGGAGAGGGCACCACAGATCACAGACTGCAGCACAACATCATTGGATAGGGCACAACATATCACAGACAGCAGCACAACATCATTGGATAGGGCACCACAGATCAGACAGCAGCAAAACATCATTGGATAGGGCACCACAAATCACAGACAGCAGCACAACATCATTGGATAGGGAACTACAGATCACAGACAGCAGCACAACATCATTGGATAGGGAACCATAGATCACAGACAGCAGAACAACATCATTGGATAGGCAGCACAGATCACAGACAGCAGAACAACATCACTGGATAGGGCACCACAGATCAAAGACAGCAGCACAACATCATTGGAGAGGGCAACACAGATCACAGAGAGCAGCACAACATCATTGGAGAGGGCACCACAGATCACAGACAGCAGCACATCATCATTGGATAGGGCACCACATATCACAGACAGCAGCACAACATCATTGGATAGGGCACCACAGATCACAGACAGCAGCACAACATCATTGGATAGGGCACCACAGATCACAGACAGCAGCAAAACATAATTGGATAGGGCACCACAGATCACAGACAGCAGCACAACACCACTGGATAGGGCACCACAGATCAGAGACAGCAGCACAACATCATTGGATAGGGCACCACAGATCACAAACAGCAGCATAACATCATTGGATAGGGCAGCACAGAACACAGACAGCAGCACAACATCATTGGACAGGGCACCACAGATCACAGACAGCAGCACATCACTGGACAGGGCACCACAGATCACAGACAGCAGCACAACATCATTGGATAGGCAGCACAGAACACAGGCAGCAGCACAACATCACTGGATAGGGCAGCAAAGATCACAGACAGCAGCACAACATAATTGGATAGGGCAGCACAGAACACAGAAAGCAGCACAACATCATTGGATAGGGCAGCACAGATCATAGACAGCAGCACAACATCATTGGATAGGGCACCACAGATCACAGACAGCAGCACAACATCACTGGATAGGGCAGCACAGATCAGAGAGAGCAGCACAACATCATTGGATAGGGAACCACAGATCACAAACAGCAGCACTACATCATTGGATAGGGCAGCACAGACAGCAGCACATCATCATTGGATAGGGCACCACAGATCACAGACAGCAGCACATCATCATTGGATAGGGCACCACAGATCAGAGACAGCAGCACAACATCACTGGATAGGGCACCACAGATCACAGACAGAAGCACATCATCAATGGTAGGGCACCACAGATCACAGACAGCAGCACAACATCATTGGATAGGGCAGCACAGAACACAGACAGCAGCACAACATCATTGGATAGGGCACAACAAATCAAAGACAGCAGCACAACATCATTGGATAGGGCAGCAGAGATCACACACAGCAGCACAACATCATTGGATAGGGCACCACAGATCACAGACAGCAGCACAACATCATTAGATAAGGCACCACAGATCAGAGACAGCAACACAACATCATTGGATAGGGCAGCACAGATCACGGACAGCAGCACATCATTGGATAGGGCACCACAGATCACAGACAGCAGCACAACATCACTGGATAGGGCAGCATGGATCACAGACAGCAGCAGCATAACATCATTGGTCAGGGCGGCACAGATCGCAGACAGCAGCACAACATCACTGGATAGAGCAGCACAACATCATTGGATGGGGAAGCACAGATCACAAACAGCAGCACAACATTGGATAGGGCAGCACAGATCACAGACAGCAGCACATCATCATTGGACAGCGCAGCACACATCACAGACAGCAGCACAACATCATTGGATAGGGCAGCAAAGATCAGAGACAGCAGCGCAACATCAATGGATAGGGCAGCACAGATCAGAGACAGCAGCACAACGTCATTGGATAGGGCAGCACAGATCACAGACAGCAGAACAACATCATTGGAAAGGGCACCGCAGATCACAGACAGCAGCACAACAGCATTGGATAGGGAAGCACAGATCAGAGACAGCAGCACAAAATCATTGGATAGGGCAGCACAGATCACAGACAGCACAACATCATTGGATAGGGCAGCACAGATCAGAGACAGCACAACATCACTGGATAAAGCATCACAGACAGCAGCACAACATCACTGGATAGGGCAGCACAGATTACAGAAAGCAGCACATCACTGGATAAAGCACCACATATCACAGACAGCAGCACAACAACACTGGATAGAGCACCACAGATCACAGACAGCAGCACACCATCATTGGATAGGGAAGCACAGATCAGAGAAAGCAGCACAACATCATTGGATAGGGCAGCAGAGATCACAGACAGCAGAACATCATCATTGGATAGGGCACCACAGATGACAGACAGCAGCACATCATCATTGGATAGGGCACCACAGATCACAGACAGCAGCACAACATCATTGGATAGGGCAGCACAGATCATAGACAAGAGCACATCATTGGATAGGGCAGCACAGATCACAGACAGCAGCACATCATTGGATAGGGCAGCACAGATCACAGACAGCAGCACAACTTCATTGGATAGGGCAGCACAGATCAGAGACAGCAGCAAAACATCATTGGATAGGGCACCACAGATTACAGACAGCAGCACAAAATCATTGGATAGGGCATCACAGACAGCAGCACAACATCATTGGATAGAGCACCACAGATCACAGACAGCAGCTCAACATAATTGGATAGAGCAGCACAGATCACAGACAGCAGCAAAACATCAATGGATAGGACACCACAAATCACAGACAGCAGCACAACATCATTGGATAGGGAACTACAGATCACAGACAGCAGCACAACATCATTGGATAGGGAACCATAGATCACAGACAGCAGAACAACATCATTGGATAGGCAGCACAGATCACAGACAGCAGAACAACATCACTGGATAGGGCACCACAGATCAAAGACAGCAGCACAACATCATTGGAGAGGGCAACACAGATCACAGAGAGCAGCACAACATCATTGGAGAGGGCACCACAGATCACAGACAGCAGCACATCATCATTGGATAGGGCACCACATATCACAGACAGCAGCACAACATCATTGGATAGGGCACCACAGATCACAGACAGCAGCACAACATCATTGGATAGGGCACCACAGATCACAGACAGCAGCAAAACATAATTGGATAGGGCACCACAGATCACAGACAGCAGCACAACACCACTGGATAGGGCACCACAGATCAGAGACAGCAGCACAACATCATTGGATAGGGCACCACAGATCACAAACAGCAGCATAACATCATTGGATAGGGCAGCACAGAACACAGACAGCAGCACAACATCATTGGACAGGGCACCACAGATCACAGACAGCAGCACATCACTGGACAGGGCACCACAGATCACAGACAGCAGCACAACATCATTGGATAGGCAGCACAGAACACAGGCAGCAGCACAACATCACTGGATAGGGCAGCAAAGATCACAGACAGCAGCACAACATAATTGGATAGGGCAGCACAGAACACAGAAAGCAGCACAACATCATTGGATAGGGCAGCACAGATCATAGACAGCAGCACAACATCATTGGATAGGGCACCACAGATCACAGACAGCAGCACAACATCACTGGATAGGGCAGCACAGATCAGAGAGAGCAGCACAACATCATTGGATAGGGAACCACAGATCACAAACAGCAGCACTACATCATTGGATAGGGCAGCACAGACAGCAGCACATCATCATTGGATAGGGCACCACAGATCACAGACAGCAGCACATCATCATTGGATAGGGCACCACAGATCAGAGACAGCAGCACAACATCACTGGATAGGGCACCACAGATCACAGACAGAAGCACATCATCAATGGTAGGGCACCACAGATCACAGACAGCAGCACAACATCATTGGATAGGGCAGCACAGAACACAGACAGCAGCACAACATCATTGGATAGGGCACAACAAATCAAAGACAGCAGCACAACATCATTGGATAGGGCAGCAGAGATCACACACAGCAGCACAACATCATTGGATAGGGCACCACAGATCACAGACAGCAGCACAACATCATTAGATAAGGCACCACAGATCAGAGACAGCAACACAACATCATTGGATAGGGCAGCACAGATCACGGACAGCAGCACATCATTGGATAGGGCACCACAGATCACAGACAGCAGCACAACATCACTGGATAGGGCAGCATGGATCACAGACAGCAGCAGCATAACATCATTGGTCAGGGCGGCACAGATCGCAGACAGCAGCACAACATCACTGGATAGAGCAGCACAACATCATTGGATGGGGAAGCACAGATCACAAACAGCAGCACAACATTGGATAGGGCAGCACAGATCACAGACAGCAGCACATCATCATTGGACAGCGCAGCACACATCACAGACAGCAGCACAACATCATTGGATAGGGCAGCAAAGATCAGAGACAGCAGCGCAACATCAATGGATAGGGCAGCACAGATCAGAGACAGCAGCACAACATCATTGGATAGGGCAGCACAGATCACAGACAGCAGAACAACATCATTGGAAAGGGCACCGCACATCACAGACAGCAGCACAACAGCATTGGATAGGGAAGCACAGATCAGAGACAGCAGCACAAAATCATTGGATAGGGCAGCACAGATCACAGACAGCACAACATCATTGGATAGGGCAGCACAGATCAGAGACAGCACAACATCACTGGATAAAGCATCACAGACAGCAGCACAACATCACTGGATAGGGCAGCACAGATTACAGAAAGCAGCACATCACTGGATAAAGCACCACATATCACAGACAGCAGCACAACAACACTGGATAGAGCACCACAGATCACAGACAGCAGCACACCATCATTGGATAGGGAAGCACAGATCAGAGAAAGCAGCACAACATCATTGGATAGGGCAGCAGAGATCACAGACAGCAGAACATCATCATTGGATAGGGCACCACAGATGACAGACAGCAGCACATCATCATTGGATAGGGCACCACAGATCACAGACAGCAGCACAACATCATTGGATAGGGCAGCACAGATCATAGACAAGAGCACATCATTGGATAGGGCAGCACAGATCACAGACAGCAGCACATCATTGGATAGGGCAGCACAGATCACAGACAGCAGCACAACTTCATTGGATAGGGCAGCACAGATCAGAGACAGCAGCAAAACATCATTGGATAGGGCACCACAGATTACAGACAGCAGCACAAAATCATTGGATAGGGCATCACAGACAGCAGCACAACATCATTGGATAGAGCACCACAGATCACAGACAGCAGCTCAACATATTTGGATAGAGCAGCACAGATCACAGACAGCAGCACAACATCAATGGATAGGACACCACAAATCAGAGACAGCAGCACAACAACATTGGATAGGGCACCAGAGATCATGGGCAGGAGCACAACATCATTGAATAGGACAGCACAGATCACAGACAGCAGCACATCATTGGATACGGCACCACAGACACCAGCACATCATCATTGGATAAGGCACCACAGACACCAGCACATCATCATTGGACAGGGCAGCACATCATCACAGGATAGGGCAGCACAGATCACACACAGCAGCACAAAATCATTGGATCCAGCACCACAGATCACAGACAGCAGGACAACATCATTGGATAGGGCACCACAGATCAGACAGGAGCACAACATCATTGGATAGGGCAGCACAGATCACATCATTGGATAGGCAACACAGATCACAGACAGCAGCACAGCATCACTGGATAAGGCAGCACTACATCATAGGCTAGGGCACCACAGATAAGAGAGAGCAGCGTATCATCACTGGATAGGGCAGAACAGATCACAGAGAGCAGCACAACATCAACTGGATAGGGCAGCACAGATCACAGACAGCAGCACATCATTGGATAGGGCAGCACAGATGACAGACAGCAGCAAAACATCATTGGATAGGGCAGCACAGATCACAGACAACAGCACAACATCAATGGATAGGGCACCACAGATCAGAGAGAGCAGCACATCATCATTGGACAGGGCAACAAAGATCACAGACAGCAGCACAAAATCATCGGACAGGGCACCACAGATCAGAGAGCATAACATCATCATTGGATAGGGCACCACAGATCACAGACAGCAGCACAACATCATTGGATAGGGCACCACAGATCACAGACAGGAGCACATCATTGGATAGGGCACAAGAGATCATACATAGCAGCACAACATCATGGGATAGGGAATCCAGAGATCAGAGACAGCAGCACATCATCAGTGGCAAGGACAGCACAGATCACAGACAGCAGCACAACATCATTGGATAAGGCAACACATACCAGAGACAGCAGCACAACATCATTGGATAGGGCACCACAGATCACAGACAGCAGCACATCATCATTGGATAGGGCACCACAGATCACAGACAGCAGCACATCATCATTGGATAGGGCACCACAGATCAGAGACAGCAGCACAACATCATTGGAAAGGGCACCACATATCAGAGAGAGCAGCACATCAACATTGGAAATGGCACCACAGATCACAGACAGCAGCACAACACCATTGGATAGGGCACCACATACCAGAGACAGCAGCACATCATTGGATAGGGCACCACAGATCACAGACAGCAGCACATCATCATTGGATAGGGCACCACAGATCACAGACAGCAGCACATCATCATTGGATAGGGCACCACAGATCAGAGACAGCAGCACAACATCATTGGATAGGGCACCACATATCAGAGAGAGCAGCACATCAACATTGGAAATGGCACCACAGATCACAGACAGCAGCACAACACCATTGGATAGGGCACCACAGATCACAGACAGTAGCACAACACCATTGCATAGGGCACCACAGATCACAGACAGCAGCACAACACCATTGGTTAGGGCATCACAGATCACAGACAGCAGCACAACATCACTGGATAGGGCAGCACAGATCACAGACAGCAGCACATCATCATTGGATAGGGCAGCAGAGATCACAGACAGCAGAACAACATCATTGCATAGGGCACCACAGATGATAGACAGCAGCACATCATCATTGGATAGGGCACCACAGATCACAGACAGCAGCACATCATCATTGGATAAGGCAGCACAGATCACAGACAGCAGAACATCATCATTGGATAAGGCAGCACAGATCAGAGACAGCAGCACAACATCATTGGATAAGGCACCACAGATCACAGACAGCAGCACAACATCAATGGATAGGGCAGCACAGATCACAGACAACAACACAACATCACTGGATAGGGCACCACAGATCACAGACAGCAGCACAAAATCACTGGATGGGGCAGCACAGATCAGAGACAGCAGCACAACATCATTGGATAGGGCAGCACAGATCACAGACAGCAGCACAACATCAATGGATAGGACACCACAAATCAGAGACAGCAGCACAACAACATTGGATAGGGCACCAGAGATCACACGCAGGAGCACTACATCATTGGATAGTGCAGCACAGATCACAGACAGCAGCACAACATCATTGGATAGGGCACCACAGATCACAGACACCAGCACAACATCACTGGATAGGGCAGCACAGATCACACACAGCAGGACAACATCATTGGATAGGGCACAACAGATCAGACAGGAGCACAACATCATTGGATAGGGCAGCACAGATCACAGACAGCAGCACATCATTGGATAGGCAACACAGATCACAGACAGCAGCACAACATCATGGGACAGGGCAGCACAGATCACAGACAGCAGCACAACATCATTGGATAGGGCAGCACTGATCACAGACAGCAGCACATCATCATTGGATAGGGCAGCACAGATCACAGACAGCAGCACAACATCATTGGATAAGGCAGCACAGATCACAGACAGCAGCGCAACATCATGGGCTAGGGCACCACAGCTAAGAGAGCAGCGCATCATCATTGGATAGGGCAGAACAGATCACAGACAGCAGCACAACATCAATTGGATAGGGCAGCACAGATCACAGACAGCAGCACAACATCAATGGATAGGACACAACAAATCAGAGACAGCAGCACAACAACATTGGATAGGGCACCAGAGATCACGGGCAGGAGCACAACATCATTGGATAGTGTAGCACAGATCACAGACAGCAGCACAACATCATTGGACAGGGCACCACAGATCACAGACACCAGCACATCATCATTGGATAGTGCAGCACAGATGAGAGAGAGCAGCACAAAATCATTGGATCCGGCACCACAGATCACAGACAGCAGCACAACATGATTGGATAGGAAAGCACAGATCACAGACAGCTGGACGACATCATTGGATAGGGCACCACAGATCAGACAGGAGCACAACATCATTAGATAAGGCAGCACAGATCAAAGACAGCAGCACATCATTGGATAGGCAACACAGATCACAGACAGCAGCACAACATCATGGGACAGGGCAGCACAGATCACAGACAGCAGCACAACATCATTGGATAGGGCAGCACAGATCACAGACAGCAGCACATCATCATTGGATAGGGCAGCACAGATCACAGACAGCAGCACAACATCATGGGCTAGGGCACCACAGATAACATAGAGCAGCGCATCATCATTGGATAGGGCAGAACAGATGACAGACAGCAGCACAACATCAATTGGATAGGGCAGCACAGATGACAGACAGCAGCACATCATTGGATAGGGCAGCACAGATGACAGACAGCAGCAAAACATCATTGGATAGGGCAGCACAGATCACAGACAACAGCACAACATCATTGGATAAGGCACCACAGATCAGAAAGAGCAGCACATCATCATTGGACAGGGCAACACAGATCACAGACAGCAGCACAAAATCATCAGACAGGGCACCACAGATCAGAGAGCATCACATCATCATTGGATAGGGCACCACAGATCACAGACAGGAGCACAACATCATTGGATGGGGCACCAGAGATCATAGATAGCAGCACAACATCATGGGATAGGGCATCAGAGATCAGAGACAGCAGCACATCATCATTGGAAAGGGCACCAGAGATCACAGACAGCAGCACATCATCACTGGATAGAGCAGCACAGATCAGAAACAGCAGCACAACATAATTCGATAGGGCACCACAGATCACGGAGAGCAGCACATCATCAGTGGAAAGGACAGCACAGATCACAGACAGCAGCACAACATCATTGGATAGGGCAGCACAAATCACAGACAGCAGCACAACATCATTGGATAGGGCACCAGATACAGCAGCACAACATCATTGGATAGGGCAACACAGACCAGAGACAGCATCACATCATTGGATAGGGTAACACAGACCAGAGACAGCAGCACATTATTGGATAGGGCACCACAGATCACAGACAGCAGCACATCATCATTGGATAGGGCACCACAGATCAGAGACAGCAGCACAACATCATTGGATAGGGCAGCATGGATCACAGACAGCAGCAGCATAACATCATTGGTCAGGGCGGCACAGATCGCAGACAGCAGCACAACATCATTGGATAGGGCAGCACAACATCATTGGATGGGGAAGCACAGATCAGAGACAACAGCACAACGTCATTGTATAGGGCAGCACAGATCACAAACAGCAGCACAACATTGGATAGGGCAGCACAGATCACAGACAGCAGCACATCATCATTGGACAGGGCAGCACACATCACAGACAGCAGCACAACATCATTGGATAGGGCAGCAAAGATCAGAGACAGCAGCGCAACATCAATGGATAGGGCAGCACAGATCAGAGACAGCAGCACAACGTCATTGGATAGGGCAGCACAGATCACAGACAGCAGAACAACATCATTGGAAAGGGCACCGCAGATCACAGACAGCAGCACAACAGCATTGGATAGGGAAGCACAGATCAGAGACAGCAGCACAACATCACTGGATAGGGCAGCACAGATCAGAGACAGCAGCACAAAATCATTGGATAGGGCAGCACAGATCACAGACAGCACAACATCATTGGATAGGGCAGCACAGATCAGAGACAGCACAACATCACTGGATAAAGCACCACAGATCACAGACAGCAGCACAACATCACTGGATAGGGCAGCACAGATTACAGAAAGCAGCACATCACTGGATAAAGCACCACAGATCACAGACAGCAGCACAACAACACTGGATAGAGCACCACAGATCACAGACAGCAGCACAACATCATTGGATAGGGAAGCACAGATCAGAGAAAGCAGCACAACATCATTGGATAGGGCAGCAGAGATCACAGACAGCAGAACATCATCATTGGACAGGGCACCACAGATGACAGACAGCAGCACATCATCATTGGATAGGGCACCACAGATCACAGACAGCAGCACATCATTGGATAGGGCAGCACAGATCATAGACAAGAGCACATCATTGGATAGGGCAGCACAGATCACAGACAGCAGCACATCATTGGATAGGGCAGCACAGATCACAGACAGCAGCACAACTTCATTGGATAGGGCAGCACAGATCAGAGACAGCAGCAAAACATCATTGGATAGGGCACCACAGATTACAGACAGCAGCACAAAATCATTGGATAGGGCATCACAGACAGCAGCACAACATCATTGGATAGAGCACCACAGATCACAGACAGCAGCTCAACATAATTGGATAGAGCAGCACAGATCACAGACAGCAGCACAACATCAATGGATAGGACACCACAAATCAGAGACAGCAGCACAACAACATTGGATAGGGCACCAGAGATCATGGGCAGGAGCACAACATCATTGAATAGGACAGCACAGATCACAGACAGCAGCACAACATCATTGGATACGGCACCACAGACACCAGCACATCATCATTGGATAAGGCACCACAGACACCAGCACATCATCATTGGACAGGGCAGCACATCATCACAGGATAGGGCAGCACAGATCACACACAGCAGCACAAAATCATTGGATCCAGCACCACAGATCACAGACAGCAGGACAACATCATTGGATAGGGCACCACAGATCAGACAGGAGCACAACATCATTGGATAGGGCAGCACAGATCACATCATTGGATAGGCAACACAGATCACAGACAGCAGCACAGCATCACTGGATAAGGCAGCACAACATCATAGGCTAGGGCACCACAGATAAGAGAGAGCAGCGTATCATCACTGGATAGGGCAGAACAGATCACAGAGAGCAGCACAACATCAACTGGATAGGGCAGCACAGATCACAGACAGCAGAACATCATTGGATAGGGCAGCACAGATGACAGACAGCAGCAAAACATCATTGGATAGGGCAGCACAGATCACAGACAACAGCACAACATCAATGGATAGGGCACCACAGATCAGAGAGAGCAGCACATCATCATTGGACAGGGCAACAAAGATCACAGACAGCAGCACAAAATCATCGGACAGGGCACCACAGATCAGAGAGCATAACATCATCATTGGATAGGGCACCACAGATCACAGACAGCAGCACAACATCATTGGATAGGGCACCACAGATCACAGACAGCAGCACATCATTGGATGGGGCACAAGAGATCATACATAGCAGCACAACATCATGGGATAGGGAATCCAGAGATCAGAGACAGCAGCACATCATCAGTGGCAAGGACAGCACAGATCACAGACAGCAGCACAACATCATTGGATAAGGCAACACATACCAGAGACAGCAGCACATCATTGGATAGGGCACCACAGATCACAGACAGCAGCACATCATCATTGGATAGGGCACCACAGATCAGAGACAGCAGCACAACATCATTGGAAAGGGCACCACATATCAGAGAGAGCAGCACATCAACATTGGAAATGGCACCACAGATCACAGACAGCAGCACAACACCATTGGATAGGGCACCACATACCAGAGACAGCAGCACATCATTGGATAGGGCACCACAGATCACAGACAGCAGCACATCATCATTGGATAGGGCACCACAGATCAGAGACAGCAGCACAACATCATTGGATAGGGCAGCACAGATCACAGATAGCAGCACATCATCATTGGATAGGGCAGCAGAGATCACAGACAGCAGAACAACATCATTGCATAGGGCACCACAGATGATAGACAGCAGCACATCATCATTGGATAGGGCACCACAGATCACAGACAGCAGCACATCATCATTGGATAAGGCAGCACAGATCACAGACAGCAGAACATCATCATTGGATAAGGCAGCACAGATCAGAGACAGCAGCACAACATCATTGGATAAGGCACCACAGATCACAGACAGCAGCACAACATCATTGGATAGGGCAGCACAGATCACAGACAACAACACAACATCACTGGATAGGGCACCACAGATCACAGACAGCAGCACAAAATCACTGGATGGGGCAGCACAGATCAGAGACAGCAGCACAACATCATTGGATAGGGCAGCACAGATCACAGACAGCAGCACAACATCAATGGATAGGACACCACAAATCAGAGACAGCAGCACAACAACATTGGATAGGGCACCAGAGATCACACGCAGGAGCACTACATCATTGGATAGTGCAGCACAGATCACAGACAGCAGCACAACATCATTGGATAGGGCACCAAAGATCACAGACACCAGCACAACATCATTGGATAGGGCAGCACAGATCACACACAGCAGGACAACATCATTGGATAGGGCACAACAGATCAGACAGGAGCACAACATCATTGGATAGGGCAGCACAGATCACAGACAGCAGCACATCATTGGATAGGCAACACAGATCACAGACAGCAGCACAACATCATGGGACAGGGCAGCACAGATCACAGACAGCAGCACAACATCATTGGATAGGGCAGCACAGATCACAGACAGCAGCACATCATCATTGGATAGGGCAGCACAGATCACAGACAGCAGCACAACATCATTGGATAAGGCAGCACAGATCACAGACAGCAGCACAACATCATGGGCTAGGGCACCACAGCTAAGAGAGCAGCGCATCATCATTGGATAGGGCAGAACAGATCACAGACAGCAGCACAACATCAATTGGATAGGGCAGCACAGATCACAGACAGCAGCACAACATCAATGGATAGGACACAACAAATCAGAGACAGCAGCACAACAACATTGGATAGGGCACCAGAGATCACGGGCAGGAGCACAACATCATTGGATAGTGCAGCACAGATCACAGACAGCAGCACAACATCATTGGAAAGGGCACCACAGATCACAGACACCAGCACATCATCATTGGATAGTGCAGCACAGATGAGAGAGCAGCACAAAATCATTGGATCGGGCACCACAGATCACAGACAGCAGCACAACATGATTGGATAGGAAAGCACAGATCACAGACAGCTGGACAACATCATTGGATAGGGCACCACAGATCAGACAGGAGCACAACATCATTAGATAAGGCAGCACAGATCAAAGACAGCAGCACATCATTGGATAGGCAACACAGATCACAGACAGCAGCACAACATCATGGGACAGGGCAGCACAGATCACAGACAGCAGCACAACATCATTGGATAGGGCAGCACAGATCACAGACAGCAGCACATCATCATTGGATAGGGCAGCACAGATCACAGACAGCAGCACAACATCATGGGCTAGGGCACCACAGATAACATAGAGCAGCGCATCATCATTGGATAGGGCAGAACAGATGACAGACAGCAGCACAACATCAATTGGATAGGGCAGCACAGATGACAGACAGCAGCACATCATTGGATAGGGCAGCACAGATGACAGACAGCAGCAAAACATCATTGGATAGGGCAGCACAGATCACAGACAACAGCACAACATCATTGGATAAGGCACCACAGATCAGAAAGAGCAGCACATCATCATTGGACAGGGCAACACAGATCACAGACAGCAGCACAAAATCATCAGACAGGGCACCACAGATCAGAGAGCATCACATCATCATTGGATAGGGCACCACAGATCACAGACAGCAGCACAACATCATTGGATAGGGCACCACAGATCACAGACAGGAGCACAACATCATTGGATGGGGCACCAGAGATCATAGATAGCAGCACAACATCATGGGATAGGGCATCAGAGATCAGAGACAGCAGCACATCATCATTGGAAAGGGCACCAGAGATCACAGACAGCAGCACATCATCACTGGATAGAGCAGCACAGATCAGAAACAGCAGCACAACATAATTCGATAGGGCACCACAGATCACGGAGAGCAGCACATCATCAGTGGAAAGGACAGCACAGATCACAGACAGCAGCACAACATCATTGGATAGGGCAGCACAAATCACAGACAGCAGCACAACATCATTGGATAGGGCACCAGATACAGCAGCACAACATCATTGGATAGGGCAACACAGACCAGAGACAGCAGCACATCATTGGATAGGGTAACACAGACCAGAGACAGCAGCACATTATTGGATAGGGCACCACAGATCACAGACAGCAGCACATCATCATTGGATAGGGCACCACAGATCAGAGACAGCAGCACAACATCATTGGATACGTTACCACAGATCAGAGAGAGCACCACATCAACATTGGATAGGGCACCACAGATGACAGACAACAGCACAACATCATTGGATAGGGCAGCAGAGATCACAGACAGCAGAACGTCATCATTGGACAGGGCACCACAGATGACAGACAGCAGCACATCATCATTGGATAGGGCACCACAGATCACAGACAGCA
Organism: Protopterus annectens; assembly: GCF_019279795.1. Classification (NCBI taxonomy): domain Eukaryota; kingdom Metazoa; phylum Chordata; order Ceratodontiformes; family Protopteridae; genus Protopterus; species Protopterus annectens. The sequence goes on along the minus strand of NC_056743.1, from coordinate 1,913,641,560 downwards.
GCACAACATCATTGGATACGTTACCACAGATCAGAGAGAGCACCACATCAACATTGGATAGGGCACCACAGATGACAGACAACAGCACAACATCATTGGATAGGGCAGCACAGATCACAGACAGCACGCAACATTATTGGATAGGGCACCACAGATCACAGACAGCAGCACAACTTCATTGGATAGGGCAGCACAGATCAGAGACAGCAGCACAACTTCACTGGATAAAGCAGCACAGATCACAGACAGCAGCAGAACATCATTGGATAGGGCACCACAGACCAGAGAGAGTAGCACAACATCATTGGATAGGGCACCACAGATCAGAGACAGCAGCACAACGTCATTGGATAGGGCACCATAGATCACAGACAGCAGCACAACATCACTGGATAGGGGATCACAGACAGCAGCACAACATCACTGGATAGGGCAGCACAGATCACAGACAGCAGCACAAAATCATTGGATAGGGCAGCACAGATTACAGACAGCAGCACAACATCATTGGATAGGGCATCAGAGATCAGACACAGCAGCACATCATTGGATAGCGCAGCACGGATCACAGACAGCAGCAAAAGATCATTGGATAGGGCAGCAGAGATCACAGACAGCAGCACAACATCATGCGATAGGGCAGCACAGATCACAGACAGCAGCACAACATCACTGGATAGGGCAGCACAGATTAGAGAGAGCAGCACAACATCATTGGATAGGGCACCACAGATGAGAGACAGCAGCACAACATCATTGGATAGGGCAGCACAGATCACGGACAGCAGCACAACATCATTGGATAGGGCAGCACAGATCACAGACAGCAACACAACATCATTGGATAGGGCAGCACAGATCAGAGACAGCAGCACATCATTGGAAAGGGTAGCACAGATCACAGACAGCAGCACAACATCATTGGATACGGCACCAAAGATCACGGACAGCAGCACATCATTGGATAGGGCACCACAGATCACAGGCAGCAGCATAACATCATTGGTTAGGGCAGCACAGATCACAAACAGCAGCACATCATCACTGGATAGGGCACCACAGATCAGAGAGAGCAGCACATCATCAGTGGATAGGGCACCACAGATCATAGACAGCAGCACAACATCATTGGATAGGGCACCACAGATCACAGACAGTAGCACACCACCATTGGATAGGGCACCACAGATCACAGACAGCAGCACAACACCATTGGATAGGGCACCACAGAGCACAGACAGCAGCACAACACCATTGGATAGGGCACCACAGATAGCAGCACAACATCACTGGATAGGGCAGCACAGATCACAGACAGCAGCACATAATCATTGGATAAGGCAGCAGAGATCACAGACAGCAGAACAACATCATTGGATAGGGCATCACAGATGACAGACAGCAGCACATCATCATTGGATAGGGCACCACAGATCACAGACAGCAGCACATCATCATTGGATAAGGCAGCACAGATCACAGACAGCAGCACATCATCAATGGATAAGGCAGCACAGATCACAGACAGCAGCACAACATAATTGGACAGGACAGAACAGATCACAGACAGCAGCACAACATCAATGGATAGGGTGGCACAGATCACAGACAGCAGCACATCATTGGATAGAGCAGCACAGATCAAAGACAGCAGCACAACATCATTGGATAGGGCAGCACAGATCGGAGACAGCAGCACATCATCATTAGATAGGGCACCACAGATCAGAGACAGCAGCACAAAATCATTGGCTAGGGCACCACAGATCACAGACAGCAGCACATCATCATTAGCTATGGCAGCACAACATCATTGGCTAGGGAACCACAGATCGGAGACAGCAGCACAACATCATTGGATATGGCGCCACAGATCACAGACAGCAGCACATCATTAGACAGGGCAGCACAGATCACAGACAGCAGCACAACAAAATTGGATAGGTCACAAACCTTCAAAGTTTTCTTCCGCAGACCCCTGACTTTAGGTACATGCTAGGAAAAAAAGTTAAATAAAAATATCCACACAACAGCAAAACATGTAAAACATAAAATGGGGATGGAGGGATAGGTATTCCTACCGCAACAGTGATCTATCCTAACTTGTACTGTTATGATAACTTACACACCTGTACTGTGTTGACCATTATCCTAGCATGTACTGTTATAACTTAACTTACACACCTGTACTATGTTGACCATTATCCTAGCATATACTGTTATGACAGCGTACACACCTGTACTATGTTGACCATTATCCTATCATGGACTATGACAACTTACACACCTGTGCTATGTTGACCATTATCTGTGCATGTACTGCTATGATAACTTACACACCTGTACTATGTTGACCATTACCCTAGCATGTACTGTTATGATAATGTACACACCTGTACTATGTTGAACATTATCCTAGCCGGTACTGTTATGATAACCTAACTTACACACCTGTACTATGGTGACCATTCTCCTAACATGTAGTGTATATAACTTACACACCTGTACTATGGTGACCATTATCCTACCATGTACTGATATGATAACGTACACACCTGTACTATGTTGACCATTATCCAAGCATCTACTGTTATAACTTACACACCTGTACTATGTTGACCATTATCCTAGCATGTACTGTTATGATAACTTGCACACCTGTGCAATGCTGACCATTATCCTAGCATGTACTGTTATGACAACTTACACACCTGTACTATGTTGACCATTATCCTAGCAGGTACTGTTATGATGACTTACACACCTGTACTGTGATGACCATTATCCTAGCATGTACTGTTATAATAACTCGACCATTATCCTAGCATGTACTGTTATAATAACTCACACACCTGTGCTATGTTGGCCATTACCCTAACGTGTACTGTTATGATAATGTAGACACCTGTACTATGTTGACCATTATCCTAGCATATACTGTTATGATAACTTACACACCTGTACTATGTTGACCATTATCCTAGCAGTTACTGTTATGATCACTTTCACACCTGTACTGTGTTGACCATTATCCTAGCAGGTACTGTTATGATAACTTACACACCCGTAATATGGTGATCTTTATCCTAGCACGTACTGTTACAATGTACACACCTGTGCTATGTTGACCATTATCCTAGCATGTACTGTTATAACGTACACACCTGTACAATGTTGACCATTGTCCTAGCAGGTACTGTTATGATAACGTACACACCTGTATTATGTTGACCATTATCCTAACAGGTACTGTTAAGAAAACCTACACACCTGTACTATGTTGACCATTACCCTAGCATGTACTGTTAAGATACCGTACACACCTGTACTATGTTGACCATTATCCTAGCATGTACTGTTATGATAACTTACACACCTGTGCTATGTTGACCGTTATCCTAGCAGGTACTGTTATGATAACTTACACACCTGTACTATGTTAACCATTATCCTAACATGTACTGTTATAACGTGCACACCTGTGGTATGTTGAGCATTATCCTAACATGTACTGTTATGATAGCTTACACACCTGTACTATGTTGACCATTATCCAAGCATAAACTGTTATGATAGCTTACACACCTGTTACTATGTTGACCATTATCCTAACATGTACTGTTTTGATAACATACACACCTGTACTATGTTGACCATTATCCTAACATGTACTGCTATAACGTCCACACTTTTGCTATGTTGAACATTATCCTAACATGTACTGTTATGATAACGTACACACCTGTACTATGTTAACTATTATCCTAGCATGTACTGTTTTGATAACTTACCTTAATACACCTGTACTATGTTGACCATTATCCTAGCATGTACTGTTATGATTAGTTACACATCTGTGCTATGACCATTATTCTACAATATACTGTTATGATAACTTACACACCTGTGCTATGTTGACCATTATCCTAGCATGTACTGTTATGATAACTTAACATACACACCTGTGCTATGTTGACAATTATCCGAGCATCTACTGTTATGATAACTTACTCACCTGTTCTATGTTGACCATTATCCAAGCATGTACCGTTATGATAACTTAACTTACACACCTGCACTATGGTGACCATTATCCTAGCAGGTACTATTATGATAACTTACACACCTGTACTATGGTGACCATTATCCTAGCATGTACTGTTATGATAACTTACACACCTGTACTATGGTAACCATTATCCTAACATGTACTGTTATGATAACTTACACGCATGTACTATGGTGAGCATTATCCTACCATGTACTGATATAACGTATACACCTGTACTATGTTGACCATTATCCTAGCATGTACTGTAATGATAACTTACACACCTGTACTATGTTGACCATTATCCTAGCATGTACTGTTATGATAATGTGCACACCTGTACTATGGTGACCATTACCCTAACGTGTACTGTTATGATAACTTACACACCTGTGCTATGTTGACCATTATCCTAGCATGTACTGTTATCATAACTTACACACCTGTAATATGTTGACCATTATCCTAGCAGGTACTGTTATGTTAACTTACACACCTGTACTATGTTGACCATTATCCTAGCATGTACTGTTATGATAACTTGCACACCAGTACTATGTTGACCATTATGCTAGCATGTACTGTTATGATAACGTACACAGCTGTACTATGGTGACCATTATCCTAGCAGGTACTGTTATGATAACTTACACACCTGTACTATGGTGACCATTATCCTAGCATGTGCTGTTGTGATAACATACTCACCTGTACTATGGTGACCATTATCCTAACATGTACTGTTATAACTTATACACCTGCACTATTTTGACCATTATCCTAGCATGTACTGTTATAACTTACACACCTGTACTATGTTGACCATTATCCTAGCATGTACTGTTATGATAACTTGCACACCTGTACTATGGTGACCATGATCCTAGCAGGTATTGTTATGATAACTTACACACCTGTACTATGGTGACCATTATCCTAACATGTACCGTTCTAACTTACACACCTGTACTATGTTGACCATTATCCTAGCATGTACTGTTATTATAACTTTCACACCTGTAGTATGGTGACCATTATCCTACCGTGTACTGATATGATAGCGTACACACCTGTACTATATTGACCATTATTCAAGCATCTACTGTTATGATAACTTACACACCTGTACTATGTTGACCATTATCCTAGCATGTACTGTTATGATAACTTGCACACCTGTGCAATGCTGACCATTATCCTAGCATGTACTGTTATGACAACTTACACACCTGTACTATGTTGACCATTATCCTAGCAGGTACTGTTATGATGACTTACACACCTGTACTCTGATGACCATTATCCTAGCGTGTACTGTTATGATAACTCACACACCTGTGCTATGTTGGCTATTACCCTAACGTGTACTGTTATGATAATGTAGACACCTGTACTATGTTGACCATTATCCTAGCATATACTGTTATGATAACTTACATACCTGTACTATGTTGACCATTATCCTAGCAGGTACTGTTATGATCACTTACACACCTGTACTGTGTTGACCATTATCCTAGCAGGTACTGTTATGATGACTTACACACCTGTACTGTGATGACCATTATCCTAGCATGTACTGTTATGATAACTCACACATCTGTGCTATGTTGGCTATTACCCTAACGTGTACTGTTATGATAATGTAGACACCTGTACTATGTTGACCATTATCCTAGCATATACTGTTATGATAACTTACACACCTGTACTATGTTGACCATTATCCTAGCAGGTACTGTTATGATAACTTAACTTACACACCTGTACTATGGTGACCATTATCCTAGCATGTACTGTTATGATAACTTACACACCTGTACTATGCTGACCATTATCCTAGCATGTACTATGATAACTTACACACCTGTACTATGTTGACCATTATCCTAGCAGGTACTGTTATGATAACTTAACTTACACACCTGTACTATGCTGACCATTATCCAAGCATGTACTGTTATAACTTAACTTACACACCAGTACTATGTTGCCCATTATCCTAGCAGGTACTGTTATGATAACTTACACACACGTACTATGGTGATCTTTATCCTAGCACATACTGTTACAATGTACACACCTGTGCTATGTTGACCATTATCCTAGCATGTACTGTTATAACATACACACCTGTACAATGTTGACCATTGTCCTAGCAGGTACTGTTATGATAACTTACACACCTGTACTATGGTGACCATTATCCTAGCAGGTATTGCTATGAAACCTTACACACCTGTACTATGGTGACCATTATCCTAACATGTACTGTTCTAACTTACACACCTGTACTATGTTGACCATTATCCTAGCATCTACTGTTATAACTTACACACCTGTACTATGTTGACCATTATCCTAGCATGTACTGTGATGATAACTTACACACCTGTACTATGTTGACCATTATCCTAGCATGTACTGTTATGATAACTTACACACCTGTACTATGTTGACCATTATCCTAGCATGTACTACTATGATAACTTACACACCTGTAGTATGGAGACCATTATCCTAGCAGGTACTTTTATGATTAGTTACACACCTGTGCTATGTTGACCATTATCCTAGCATGTACTATTATGATAACTTACACACCTGTACTATGGTGACCATTATCCTAGCATGTACTGTTATGATAACTTACACACCTGTACTATGTTGACCATTATCCTAGCATGTACTGTTATGATTATTTACACACCTGTACTATGGTGACCATTATCCTAGCATGTACTGTTATGATAACTTACACACCTGTACTATGCTGACCATTATTCTAGCATGTACTGTTATGATAACTTACACACTTGTGCAATGTTGACCATTATCCTAGCATATACTGTTATGATAACTTACACACCTGTACTATGTTGACCACTATCCTAGCATGTACTGTTAAGATAACTTACACACCTGCATTATGGTGACCATTATCCTAGCATGTACTGTTATGATAACTTACACACCTGTACTATGTTGTACATTATCCTAGCATGTACTGTTATGATAACTTACAACCTGTACTATGATGACCATTATCCTAGCAGGTAGTGTTATGATAACTTACACAGCTGTGCTATGTTGAACATTATCCTAGCATGTACTGTTATAACTTACACACCTGTACTATGGTGACCACTATCCTAGCAGGTACTGTTATGATAACTTACACACCTGTACTATGTTGACCACTATCCTAGCATGTACTGTTATAACTTACACACCTGCATTATGGTGACCATTATCCTAGCATGTACTGTTATAACTTAACTTACACACCTGTACTATGTTGACCATTATCCTAGCATATACTGTTATGATAACTGACACACCTGTACTATGTTGACCATTATCCTAGCATGTACTGTTATAACTTACACACCTGTACTATGGTGACCATTATCCTAGCATGTACTGTTATGATTAGTTACACACCTGTGCAATGTTGACCATTATCCTAGCATGTACTATTATGATAACTTACACACCTGTGCTATGCTGACCATTATCCTAGCAGGTACTGTTATGATAACTTACACACCTGTACTATTTTGACCATTATCCTAGCATGTACTGTTATGATAACTTACACACCTGTATTATGTTGACCATTATCCTAGCATGTATATCCTAGTATGTACTGTTATAACTTACACAGTGACCATTATCCTAGCATGTACTGTTATAACTTAACTTACACACCTGTACTATGTTGACCATTATCCTAGCATATACTGTTATGATAACTGACACACCTGTACTATGTTGACCATTATCCTAGCATGTACTGTTATAACTTACACACCTGTACTATGGTGACCATTATCCTAGCATGTACTGTTATGATTAGTTACACACCTGTGCAATGTTGACCATTATCCTAGCATGTACTATTATGATAACTTACACACCTGTGCTATGCTGACCATTATCCTAGCAGGTACTGTTATGATAACTTACACACCTGTACTATTTTGACCATTATCCTAGCATGTACTGTTATGATAACTTACACACCTGTATTATGTTGACCATTATCCTAGCATGTACTATTATAACTTGCACAGCTATACTATGGTGACCATTATCCTAGCAGGTACTGCTATCATAACTTACACACCTGTACTATGTTGACCATTATCCTAGCATGTAATGTTATAACTTAACTTACACACCTGTACTATGGTGACCATTATCCTAGCATGTACTGTTATGATTAGATACACACCTGTACTATGTTGACCATTATCCTAGCATGTACTGTTATGATAACGTACACACCTGTACTATGTTGACCATTATCCTAGCATGTACTGTTATGATAACTTAAACACCTGTACTATGTTGACCATTATCCTAGCATGTACTGTTATGATAACTTACACACCTGTACTATGTTGACCATTATCCTAGCATGTACTATTATAACTTGCACAGCTATACTATGGTGACCATTATCCTAGCAGGTACTGTTATGATAACTTACACACCTGTACTATGCTGACCATTATCCTAGCATGTACTGTTATCATAACTTACACACCTGTACTGTGGTGACCATTATCGTAGCATGTACTGTTATGATAACTTACACACCTGTACTATGATGACCATTATCCTAGCATGTACTCTTATGAAAACTTAACGTACACACCTGTACTATGGTGACCATTATCCTAACAGGTACTGTTATACCACCTTACACACCTGAACTATGGTGACCATTATCCTAGCAGGTACTGTTATGATAACGTACACACCTGTACTATGTTGACCATTATCCTAGCAGGTACTGTTATTTTAACTTACACACCTGTACTTTGTTGACCATTATCCTAGCATGTACTGTTACGATAACTTGCACACGTGTGGTATGTTGACCATTATCCTAGCATGTACTGTTATGATAACTTACCCACCTGTACTATGTTGACCATTATCCTAGCATGTATTGTTATGATAACTTACACACCTGTACTATGGTGACCATTACCCTGACATGTACTGTTATGATAACTTACAGACCTGTGCTATGTTGATCATTACCCTAGCAGGTACTGTTAGGATAACTTACACACCTGTACTATGGTGACCATTATCCTAGCATGTACTGTTATGATAACTTACACACCTGTACTATGTTGACCATTATCCTAGCATGTACTGTTATGATAACTTACACACCTGTACTATGTTGACCATTATCCTAGCATGTACTATTATAACTTGCACAGCTATACTATGGTAACCATTATCCTAGCAGGTACTGTTATGATAACTTACACACCTGTACTATGTTGACCATTACCCTAGCATGTACTGTTATGATAACTTGCACACCTGTACTATGGTGACCATTATCCTAACTTGTACTATTATAACGTACTCACCTGTACTATGGTGACTATTATCCTAACATGTACTATTATGACAACTTACACATCTGTACTATGGTGACCATTATCCTAACAGGTACTGTTATGATAACTTACACACCTGTACTATGGTGACCATTATCCTAGCAGGTACTGTTATTATAACGTACACACCTGTACTATGTTGACCATTATCCTAGCAGGTACTGTTATTTTAACTTACAGACCTGTACTTTGTTGACCATTATCCTAGCATGTACTGTTACGATAACTTAACTTACACACCTGTGCTATGTTGACCATTGTCCTAGCATGTACTGTTATGATAACTTACCCACTTAAACTATGTTGACCATTATCCTAGCATGTACTGTTATGATAACGTACACACCTGTACTATGTTGACCATTATCCTAGCATCTACTGTTATGGTAACTTACACACCTGTGCTATGTTGACCATTATCCTAGCAGGTACTGTTATGATAACGTACACACCTGTACTATGTTGACCATTATCCTAGCATGTATTGTTATGATAACTTACACACCTGTACTATGGTGAACATTACCCTGACATGTACTGTTATGATAACTTGCAGACCTGTGCTATGTTGATCATTATCCTAGCATGTACTGTTAGGATAACTTACACACCTGTAATATGCTGACCATTATCCTAGCAGGTACTGTTATGATAACTTACAGACCTGTACTATGTTGACCATTATCCTAGCATGTACTATTAAGATAACATACACACCTGTACTATGTTGACCATTATCCTAGCATGTACTGTTATGATAACTTACACACCTGTACTGTGTTGACCATTAGCCTAGCATGTACTGTTATGATAACTTAACTTACACACCGGTACTATGTTGACCATTGTCCTTGCATGTACTGTTATGATAACTTACACACCTGTACTATGTTGACCGTTATCCTAGCATGTACTGTGATAACTTAAACACCTGTACTATGTTGACCATTATCCTAGCATGTACTATGATAACATACACACCTGTACTATGTTGACCATTATCCTAGCATGTACTGTTATGATAACTTACACACCTGTACTATGGTGACCATTATCCTAGCAGGTACTGCTATGATAACTTACATACCCGTGCTATGTTGACCATTATCCTAGCATGTAGTATGATAACATACACACCTGTACTATGCCGACCATTATTCTAGCATGTATTGTTATGATAACTTACACACCTGTACTATGGTGACCATTATCCTAGCATGTACTGTTATGATTAGTTACACACATGTACTAAGTTGACCATTATCCTAGCATGTACTGTTATCATAACTTAACTTACACACCTGTACTATGGTGACCACTATCCTAGCATGTACTGTTATGATAACGTACACACCTGTACTATGTTGACCATTATCCTAGCATATACTGTTAAGATAACTTACACACCTGTGTTATGTTGACCATTATACTAGCATGTACTATTATAACGTACACACCTGTACTATGTTGACCATTATCCTAACATGTACTGTTATGATAACTTACACACCTGTACTATGTTGACCATTATCCTAGCATGTACTGTTATGATAACTTACACACCTGTACTATGTTGACCATTATCTTAACATGTACTGTTATGATAACTTTTAGTTATGTACTTACCATAACTTTAGATGTATGGGATCCATCTCGCCTACATTCTCTACAGATGGGTTCGGAGCCGATCCTCGGCTCCGACTCGGCACGCTATACAATAGCACGAAGTCTCTTATTGGCTGAGTTACCTCATATCCCAGGATGCACCACTACTGCTTCCCCAGATCTTGTTTGTCCGCACACATGCACACACACACATAGACTGTTGTTATAAGATTGCCAGGTGTTTCAAGAGAGGAAACAGTTGTATTCGGACCGTCCGGTCTCTTCTGGCCTCCAAGGCAGGGGGAAGGAGGGTGGGTTATTAGGAATGTAGGTGAGATGGATCCCATACATCTAAAGTTATGGTAAAGTACATAACTAAAAGATGTAATGTGATCCTATCTCGCCTACATTCTCTACAGATGGGACAGCGTCCCTAGCACCTAATTCCTGGGTGGCTCACTGAAAAACGCTCCTGAGAACCGTGGAACCGAAGGAAGCTCGACCCCTAGATGCCACATCCAATTTGTAGTGAGAAATAAAGGTGTGTAGAGAAGACCACGTAGCAGCCGCACAAATGTCATTAATAGAGAGCTTGGAATGAAAGGCTGCCGAAGTGGCCATAGCCCTGGTAGAATGAGCTTTCACTGGAATTGTAAGCTCTTTATTTGAAATGCAATAAATATGAGTGATGCAGTCTCTGATCCACTTGGCAATAGTGACCTTTGTGATTGCTTTGCCCAATTTATTGTCCGAAAAAGACACAAACAGTTGATCCGATTTTCGTGCTTGGTGTGTCCTATCCAAATAGAAACGTAATTGTCTGTGCACATCTAAGCTGTGAAAGGTATACTCAGCTCTGTTTGTATACTTAGGGAAAAATCCAGTGATTGTTGCAAACAAAAATTAGAACAAACCTTTGGTATAAAGGATGGGTTTGGTCTAAGAGATACTCTATCCTTGTGAAATACCAGGTATGGTGGTTTGACACATAAGGCTTGAAGTTCTGAAACTTGCCTGGCTGATGTGATAGCAACTAGAAGGGCAGTCTTCCAAGAAAGAAATTTCAAGTCACAGGTTGCTGCCGGTTCAAAAGGAGGTGCGGTTAAAGCGGCTAACACTACGTTAAGGTCCCACGGTGGTGCGGGATGAGATATACGGGGCCGTAGAAGCCAAGCTCCTTTATTAAAAGCTTTGCACAACTTATTGCTCATTAAGGGTGGTTCTACGTTCTCGTGAAAATTGGAAATAGCTGCCAATTGAACTTTGATGGTAGACACTGAACAACCCTGGTTGAACAGGGAAGTTAAAAACTTCAGAACCTCTGACACCGAAGCTGTCATAGGGTCTAATCCTCGGAGTTGGGCCCAAATAGCAAACCTCTTCCATTTACTGCTATACATCTTTTTTGTAGAAGTCTTGTGGACCAAGGACAAAATATGTAAGACTTCAGGGTCGAAAGAATGGCTGCTAACTATGGTCGGAAGAGGAGTAGCCAAGCTGCTAGCTTCAATGAATGTAGGGACTGATGGGGCTGTCCTGACTTATGCGTCAGGAGGTCCGGAATTTGGTCCAGGAACCAGGGACCGTCCAATGTATACTTGTGAAGAAAAGGGAACCAGACTTGACGAGGCCAGTATGGGGCGATTAGAATCATTTTGCTTCCCAAGCGAATCGCCTTCTGAATCACCTTGGGGAGAAGGGGAACCAGTGGAAAAGCGTATAGCAGACCGGAGGGCCAAGGTTGGACCACAGCATCCTTGGGCATCTCCCCCGGAACTGGAATGAGAGAGAAGAACTGCTGGTATTTTGCGTTGAGGGGAGTTGCGAAAAGATCGCAACATGGAACTCCCCATCTGGTGAAAATCTGTGTTACCACTTTGTGATTCAAGGGCCATTCGTGAGGGGAGAGAATACTCCTGCTCAGTCTGTTGGCTATCACATTGGATGTCCCCAGAATGTGTGTTGCCACTAGAAAGCGTTTGGTAGCAATCGCCCAATCCCATACCTTCATGGCCTCTCTGCAAAGGGGGTAAGACCTGGTCCCTCCTTGCTAGTTCAAGTACCAGACTACCGACATGTTGTCGGACTGAATGGCAATCGTCCCCCGGGGGAGGTGATCATGCAATGCTTGCAACGTTAAAAGCACCGCCCTCATTTCCAGGATATTGATGTGGAGAAGATTCTCGTCGGAGTGCCACGTGCCTTGGACCGACCTGTCCAGATAATGTCCCCCCCCACCCTGTCTGGGAGGCATCCGTAGTCAACGTGGCCGAAGGGGATGGGGGAACGAAGGGTCGCCCCTGATCCAGGTTGGAGGAAAGAAGCCACCAACGAAGATCCTGTTTGCATGTCTCTGTGATCAATATGTGGTGACTGAGGGGGAGGTCTTGATAAGACCACTGGACTGAGAGGAGCCACTGGAGTATCCTCATATGCAACCTTGCCAAGGGGATGAGAAGAATGGTGGCTGACATGGAACCTAACAGCTGCAGGAACATTCTCGCTGGAGCGCGACGTCTGAGGAGTAACGCCTGAACGTGAGACTGCAATGTTGCTATCCTTTCCGCAGGAAGATAGACTCGCATCTGCCTTGAGTCTATTTCTGCACCAATAAACAGAAAACGCTGTGATGGCAGCAATATGGATTTTGTCCAATTGAAGGTGATTCCTAAGGAGTTGCCTAGGGAGATAGTGGCTGCTAGAGTTTTTAAGAGTAGATGCCTTGAGGTGGCAGTTAGGAGCCAGTTGTCTAGGTATGGAAACACCTGGAATCCTAGACTTCTCAGGTGAGCAGTCACCACTGCCAAACATTTGGTGAACACCCTGGGGGCTGTGGTGAGACCAAAGGGCAGTGCACGGAACTGGAAATGACTGTCCCCTAGGCTGAAGCGCAAGTGTCTCCTCGACGCCTGATCTATCAGAATGTGATAATAGGCGTCTTTGAGATCTATGGAGCACATCCAAACACCCTTCTCCAGAAGCGGGAGAATGGTTTGTAAGGTGACCATCCGGCATTTGGACTTTTTCACTGATTGGTTTAACCTGCTGAGATCCAAAATGGGCCTCAAGCCCCGGTCTTTTTTGGTACCAAAAAGAATCTTGAGTAAGTCCCTGATCCGGCCTGATCTGCAGGGACAGGTTGGATGACTCATTTTTGAAGCAGCTTTGAAATTTCGATGGCTGCCAGATCCCGTTGAATGGGTGGCGGGTCCGGGATTCTTTGTAATGGTGGGGTGGGTTGAGAGAAGGGAATGGTGTAACCTCCGGCGATGATTCGGAGCACTCATTGGTCCTGAGTGATACTTTCCTAGGCCTTTAGGTGCCTCGAAAAATGACCCCCGACTGGCTCCAGAGCTGCACAGTCGGGCACTCCTTCAGGGATGCTGGAAGGAGGAGGAGCCACGAAAGGACTCGCGGTCTCCAGTGTTGCGGGGGCCTCCACCGCCTCTGGGACGGCGTCTCCCTGAAAAATTTCCCCTTCCTCTGCCTCTAGAGGGGGAATTGCTCTGCTGTGATGAGTAAGACTTTTGAGACTTACGGAACCACATTTTCCCTCCTCTTCGAGCCTTGGGATAAGGTCTGAAGGGAGTGGAAAACCGGGCCCCTACGGCAGTTAAAGTCTTACCCTCCTGCTCGCAGCGAGTCAACCTGTCCTTTACCTTGGGTCCAAAAAGGGAGGACCCATCGAAGGGGCCGGTAAAGGAAGACTTAAAGGCCTCCGCAAAGTGACACAGGCGTAGCCAGGCATGTCTCCGTTGAGCAACACCTGTGCCCGCCGCCCTGCTCGCTCCTTCGGCTGCATACGAAATGAGCCTCATGGACGAGTTGGATAGGGAGGATAGGGTAGCCAACTGGGAGTTAACCGTCTGGGCTAACTGCTCAGGTAAGTTACCAGAGAGGGTATCCGAAAGCTCCTTGACCAGATCCCTCTGCAGTCTCGTAAAGTGTGTCAGGTAGTTCAGAGACCTTAATGTAAAGGTTGCTGAAGCAAGGGTGCGCTTCCCGTGCCGATCCATGCTCCTAGACTCCTTATTAGGAGGATGGACGGACGTTGAAGCCTCTGCCACATCTTGTTGGGTAGCAGATGCCACCACCAAGGCATCTACAGCCACACCTTTGGTAAGAAAGTCCTTACAGGGGGTGCCGAAAGGAATTTATTGGGGTGAGCTGGCACCGGTTCAACAGAGTCCAGATGTTCCCACGCCCTTCGAGAGATCAAATCCAGGAGCTCATCAAAGGGCGGAGACACCCAGGAGGTGGAGGGCTGAGCCCCGAAGGCCTTGAGGAACACCGACTCCTCAGCAGAAGGGGGTTTGGACTGCCAGTCGCCTCGTTGCTTAAGGATTTCCAAGATGTCCGCAAAGGATACATCATCCGAGGACGACTTGGGGGACCCTTCCGCATCATCGAGGTCGGTATCCGAGGTGAGAGACTCATCAGGGGAGTCAACATGCTTCCTCTTGCACTGTCTCTTCCTCGGTGGTTCCTCCGAAGACATTTCGGAGGGACCTCCAGGAAGAAGGGAACCCCCGACGGGGGTAACCTCAGGCCCAAGGGCTCCGCTGTCATGAGACAGGGGAATTGCAAAGGAACCAGTCTCTGTGCCAAGGGAAGGTGGTGGTGAGATGGTAGAAGTGGCCAGAGAGGATTTGGCCAAGGCACTCCTCATGGCCTTGAAGGCGGGACCCCCAGAGTCCTGGGAAGGTTCAACCCCCAAGGCCACAACAGCAGTAGGAACTCCCGCTGCCGACACACCGAGAGGGAGGCTCGGAACCGAAAGGATTGGTCCCGAAGCGTTCCCCCCCCCCCGGGGCCGACAGAGGAGGTCCGCTTACCGAACACCGACCCGAAGGGCGGGGTTGGAGTTAGGGTCGGAACCGACCCAACAACCTCCACCGGCTCCACCAACACCGACTCCAATGGCGCCGAAGCTGTTGGAGGAGGAACCAAGATGGCAGGGTGGGAAAACGGCTCCGGAGCCGAGTGGGCTGGAGCCGAGACTAACTTTTGAAAGACCGGAGACTGAAAAAGCCTTTGAAGCACCCTGTCTACATCCGAATCGGACATCCTCGACGACCGAGAAGAGACCGACCGGGTCCGAGTCGACTTCTCCGCCGGCTCTGAAAGACTGGGGGACCGGCTCCGAATGGTTTCGAGAAGTATCGGCGCCGAGGGAGATTCCACCACTACTGCAATTTCCCTCGGAGCCGATGTGGACTTCGGCACCGAAGGGGAAGAGTCTGAGCGGGCAACCTTCATCGGCTCCGAAGGCAGTGGAGCCGATGCAGATGACTCGCCTCTCGACGCTCGAGCTCTCGGCTCCGAAGGAAGAGGAGTCGAGGCTGGAGACATCGAGGCAGACCGTTTCGCCCTCGGCTCCGAAATCCGTGGAGCCGACGGAGAAGCCTGCCTTGACTTTTTTTGCTGCCGGATCCGACAGGCTGGTTGGAGCCGAAGATTTTTTCTTCCTCGACAGGGAAGAAGAAGAAGATAGGGCTTCCTCAAAGGAAGGGGTAATAAGCCCTTTCAAAATCAACTTATTTTTCCTCTCTTGGAGCACGCGAGAGGAAAAAGCGTGGCAAACGCTACATGATTCCTGTAGGTGCTTCAGCCCCAAACAGTATACACATAACAAATGGTCGTCCGTAATGGACATTTTATAATTGCATTTTGAACATTTTTTAAAACCTGATGGCCTATGTTCTTTAGACATGGTTATCTGTTTCAACTGAACTTTAAAGAGAAAGAACTTCAACACTGACTTTAAAGAAATACACGTAGACTAAGGCAAGGTCCCTCTAAGTTAAACGGGAACACTTACCACCAAGAAAATAATACAATTTACCACAAAGTTCTAAATTGCAAAATCACACAATGAGTAGCTGTTAAAAAGCCCTAACTAAGGCGCGTGGGCTAGGCAAAGGCCCCTCTAACTTAAACGGGCCCTTTACCGTCAAAGAAAACACAATTTTTACCACAAACTTTCGAAAAAAAAATCAGTCACACAACAATAAGTAGCTGTTAAAACAGCTTTTTGGGTAAATTTAGCAAAATTTCTGACAGAAATATAAGCATTAGAGGCACTTAGCTCAGCCAAGTCCGAGACCACGTCTATGCTGTAGAAGCGGCAAACGAGATCTGGGGAAGCAGTAGTGGTGCATCCTGGGATATGAGGTAACTCAGCCAATAAGAGACTTCGTGCTATTGTATAGCGTGCCGAGTCGGAGCCGAGGATCGGCTCTGAACCCATCTGTAGAGAATGTAGGCGAGATAGGATCACATTACATCTTAACTTACACACCTGTACTATGTTGACCATTATCCTAGCATATACTGTTATGATAACTTACACACCTGTACTATGTTCACCATTATTCTAGCATGTACTGTTATAACGTACACACCTGTACTATGTTGACCATTATCCTAGCATGTACTGCTATGATAACTTACACACCTGTACTATGTTGACCATTATCCTAGCATGTACTGTTATGATAACTTGATAACTTACACACCTGTACTACGTTGACCATTATCCTAGCATGTACTGTTATGGTAACTTAATTTACACACCTGTACTATTTTGATCATTATCCTAGCATGTACTGTTATAACGTACACACCTGTGCTATGTTGACCATTATCTTAGCATGCACTGTTATGATAACTTACACACCTGTACTATGTTGACCATTATTCTAGCATGTACTGTTATGATAACGTACACACCTGTACTATGTTGACCATTATCCTAGCATGTACTGCTATGATAATGTACACACCTGTGCTATGCTGACCATTATCCTAGCATGTACTGTTATGATAATTTACACACCTGTACTATGTTAACCATTATCCTAGCATGTACTGTTATGATAACTTACACACCTGTACTATGATGACCATTATCCTAGCATGTACTGTTATGATAACTTAACTTAAACACCTGTACTATGCTGACCATTATCCTAGCATGTACTGTTATGATAACGTACACACCTATACTATGTTGACCATTATCCTAGCATGTACTGTTATGATAACTTATACACCTGTACTATGTTGACCATCATCCTAGCATGTACTGTTATGATAACTTACACACCTGAACTATGCTGACCATTATCCTAACATGTACTCTTATGATAACTTATCTTACACACCTGTACTATGTTGACCATTATCCTAGCATGTACTGTTACGATAACTTACACACCTGTACTATGCTGACCATTATCCTAGCATGTACTGTTATAACTTACACACCTGTACTATGTTGACCATTATCCTAGCATGTACTGTTATGATAACTTACACACCTGTACTATGGTGACCATTATCCTTGCATGTACTGTTATGATAACTTAACTTACACACCTGTACTATGGTGACCATTATCCTAGCATGTACTGTTATGATAACTTAACTTACACACCTGTACTATGTTGACCATTATCCTAGTATGTACTGTTATGATAACTTAACTTACACACCTGTACTATGGTGACCATTATCCTAGTATGTACTGTTATGACAACTTAACTTACACACCTGTACTATGGTGACCATTATCCTAGCATGTAGTGTTATGATAACTTACACACCTGTACTATGTTGACCACTATCCTGGCATGTACTGTAATGATAACGTACACACCTGTACTATGTTGACCATTAACCTAGCATGTACTGTTATAACTTAACTTACACACCTGTACTATGTTGACCATTATCCTGGCATGTACTGTTATGATAATGTACACACCTGTACTATGGTGACCATTACCCTAACGTGTACTGTTATGATAACTTAAACACCTGTGCTATGCTGACCATTATCCTAGCAGGTACTGTTATGATAACTTACACACCTGTACTATGTTGACCATTATCCTAGCATGTACTGTTATGATAACTTACACACCTGTACTATGTTGACCATTATCCTAGCATGTACTGTTATGATAACTTACACACCTGTACTATGTTGACCACTATCCTGGCATGTACTGTAATGATAATGTACACACCTGTACTATGTTGACCATTAACCTAGCATGTACTGTTATAACTTAACTTACACACCTGTACTATGTTGACCATTATCCCAGCAGGCACTGTTATGATAACTTACACACCTGTACTATGTTGACCATTATCCTAGCATGTACTGTTATGATAACTTACACACCTGTACTATGTTGACCATTATCCTAGCATGTACTGTTATGATAACTTACACACCTGTGCTATGTTGACCATTATCCTAGCATGTACTGTTATGATAACTTACACACCTGTGCTATGTTGACCATTATCCTAGCAGGTACTGTTATGATAACTTAAACACCTGTGCTATGTTGACTATTATCCTAGCAGGTACTGTTATGATAACTTACACACCTGTGCTATGTTGACCATTATCCTAGCATGTACTGTTATGATTATTTACACACCTGTACTATGGTGACCATTATCCTAGCATGTACTGTTATGATAACTTACACACCTGTGCTATGTTGACAATTATCCTAGCATGTACTGTTATGATAACTTACACACCTGTGCTATGTTGACCATTATCCTAGCATGTACTGTTATGATAACTTACACACCTGTACTATGTTGACCATTATCCTAGCAGGTACTGTTATGATAACGTTCACACCTGTGCTATGTTGAACATTATCCTAGCATGTACTGTTATGATTACTTACACACCTGTGCTATGTTGACCATTATCCTAGCATGTACTGTTATGATTACTTACACACCTGTACTATGTTGACTATTATCCTTGCATGTACTGTTACGATTACTTACACACCTGTGCTATGTTGACCATTATCCTAGCAGGTACTGTTATGATTACTTACACACCTGTACTATGTTGACTATTATCCTAGCAGGTACTGTTATGATAACTTAAACACCTGTGCTATGTTGACCATTATCCTAGCATGTACTGTTATGATTACTTACACACCTGTGCTATGTTGACTATTATCCTAGCAGGTACTGTTATGATAACTTACACACCTGTGCTATGTTGACCATTATCCTAGCATGTACTGTTATGATAACGTAAACACCTGTGCTATGTTGACCATTATCCTAGCAGGTACTGTTATGATTACTTAAACACCTGTACTATGTTGACTATTATCCTAGCAGGTACTGTTATGATAACGTAAACACCTGTGCTATGTTGACCATTATCCTAGCAGGTACTGTTATGATTACTTACACACCTGTGCTATGGTGACCATTATCCTAGCATGCACTGTTATGATAATGTAAACACCTGTGCTATGTTGACCATTATCCTAGCATGTACTGTTATGATTACTTACACACCTGTGCTATGTTGACCATTATCCTAGCAGGTACTGTTATGATAACGTACACACCTGTACTATGTTGACCATTATCCTAGCAGGTACTGTTATGATAACGTACACACCTGTGCTATGTTGACCATTATCCTAGCAGGTACTGTTATGATAACGTACACACCTGTGCTATGTTGACCATTATCCTAGCAGGTACTGTTATGATTACTTACACACCTGTGCTATGTTGACCATTATCCTAGCATGTACTGTTATGATTACTTACACACCTGTGCTATGTTGACCATTATCCTAGCAGGTACTGTTATGATAACTTAAACACCTGTGCTATGTTGACCATTATCCTAGCATGTACTGTTATGATTACTTACACACCTGTGCTATGTTGACCATTATCCTAGCATGTACTGTTATGATAACTTAACTTACACACCTGTGCTATGTTGACCATTATCCTAGCAGGTACTGTTATGATTACTTACACACCTGTGCTATGTTGACCATTATCCTAGCATGTACTGTTATGATTACTTACACACCTGTGCAATGTTGACCATTATCCTAGCAGGTACTGTTATGATAACGTTCACACCTGTGCTATGTTGACCATTATCCTAGCATGTACTGTTATGATAACTTAAACACCTGTGCTATGTTGACCATTATCCTAGCATGTACTGCTATGATAACTTAAACACCTGTGCTATGTTGACCATTATCCTAGCATGTACTGTTATGATAACTTAAACACCTGTGCTATGTTGACCATTATCCTAGCATGTACTATTATGATTACTTACACACCTGTGCTATGTTGACCATTATCCTAGCATGTACTGTTATGATTACTTACACACCTGTGCTATGTTGACCATTATCCTAGCATGTACTGTTATGATTACTTACACACCTGTGCTATGTTGACCATTATCCTAGCATGTACTGTTATGATAACTTACACACCTGTGCTATGTTGACCATTATCCTAGCAGGTACTGTTATGATTACTTACACACCTGTGCTATGTTGACCATTATATCCTAGCATGTACTGTTATGATTATTTACACACCTGTACTATGGTGACCATTATCCTAGCATGTACTGTTATGATAACTTACACACCTGTGCTATGTTGACCATTATCCTAGCATGTACTGTTATGATAACTTACACACCTGTGCTATGTTGACCATTATCCTAGCATGTACTGTTATGATAACTTACACACCTGTACTATGTTGACCATTATCCTAGCAGGTACTGTTATGATAACGTTCACACCTGTGCTATGTTGACCATTATCCTAGCATGTACTGTTATGATTACTTACACACCTGTGCTATGTTGACCATTATCCTAGCATGTACTGTTATGATTACTTACACACCTGTACTATGTTGACTATTATCCTTGCATGTACTGTTATGATTACTTACACACCTGTGCTATGTTGACCATTATCCTAGCAGGTACTGTTATGATTACTTACACACCTGTACTATGTTGACTATTATCCTAGCAGGTACTGTTATGATAACTTAAACACCTGTGCTATGTTGACCATTATCCTAGCATGTACTGTTATGATTATTTACACACCTGTACTATGGTGACCATTATCCTAGCATGTACTGTTATGATAACTTACACACCTGTGCTATGTTGACCATTATCCTAGCATGTACTGTTATGATAACTTACACACCTGTGCTATGTTGACCATTATCCTAGCATGTACTGTTATGATAACTTACACACCTGTACTATGTTGACCATTATCCTAGCAGGTACTGTTATGATAACGTTCACACCTGTGCTATGTTGAACATTATCCTAGCATGTACTGTTATGATTACTTACACACCTGTGCTATGTTGACCATTATCCTAGCATGTACTGTTATGATTACTTACACACCTGTACTATGTTGACTATTATCCTTGCATGTACTGTTATGATTACTTACACACCTGTGCTATGTTGACCATTATCCTAGCAGGTACTGTTATGATTACTTACACACCTGTACTATGTTGACTATTATCCTAGCAGGTACTGTTATGATAACTTAAACACCTGTGCTCTGTTGACCATTATCCTAGCATGTACTGTTATGATTACTTACACACCTGTGCTATGTTGACTATTATCCTAGCAGGTACTGTTATGATAACTTACACACCTGTGCTATGTTGACCATTATCCTAGCATGTACTGTTATGATAACGTAAACACCTGTGCTATATTGACCATTATCCTAGCAGGTACTGTTATGATTACTTACACACCTGTGCTATGGTGACCATTATCCTAGCATGCACTGTTATGATAATGTAAACACCTGTGCTATGTTGACCATTATCCTAGCAGGTACTGTTATGATTACTCACACACCTGTGCTATGTTAACCATTATCCTAGCAGGTACTGTTATGATAACTTACACACCTGTGCTATGTTGACCATTATCCTAGCATGTACTGTTATGATTACTTACACACCTGTGCTATGTTGACCATTATCCTAGCAGGTACTGTTATGATAACGTACACACCTGTACTATGTTGACCATTATCCTAGCAGGTACTGTTATGATAACGTACACACCTGTGCTATGTTGACCATTATCCTAGCAGGTACTGTTATGATAACGTACACACCTGTGCTATGTTGACCATTATCCTAGCAGGTACTGTTATGATTACTTACACACCTGTGCTATGTTGACCATTATCCTAGCATGTACTGTTATGATTACTTACACACCTGTGCTATGTTGACCATTATCCTAGCAGGTACTGTTATGATAACGTTCACACCTGTGCTATGCTGACCATTACATCACTGCTGCAGTAGCCTCAGCTGATTGACTATCACAGCTTAGACAGAAGAGGAGAAGGAAGAAGGATCACAGTCCAGGAGCCCAAGAAGAACAGTCCTAACAAAATCTGCTGTGGATCTGGAAAGCAATCGAATTTGTAACATTTTTAATAAGCACACAGGACCAAGCTGATACCACTATTATATATTTAGAGTCCATCCCCCGAAGAAAGCTATAAAAGAAGCTGAACCCCTAACAGGAATGACCCTGGCCTATCTAAAAGAGATTTATGATGACAGTTAAAAAAACAGAATGAGAAAGCTATTTAGTAACAGTCTGTTCTGACTGTGATTGCCCTCATAAGAAACAAAAATCTGACCCTAATTCCTGAAGGTTTTAGTCCTGTCAGCACAGTACATGCCTTGCCTGTAGACAACTAGAGCATGTAAACTCCATTTTACCCCTATTTTTTGGGGATCTGGAATGGAAGCATGGACATGAACAGCTTGGCACAAACTAAACTCTGAAACCACGTTTGTCATAAATGAAGTATTTGTTCTCAAAATTCACCCTATTTTTATGAAAATTTCAAAAAAGTTGATTGCCCCATAAGAACTTGTAACTTAGATATACTTGTTGCAGAAGTCAATGCAATGACTAACACAGTTTTCCAACTTAAGAACTTCAATTCGGCCTCATGAGTTGGTGCACACAGAAAAAAAGTGTAAGCTTCTCTAGAACACAATTGAGATCCTAAGAAGGAGACATCTGTTTTTTAGGTGAAATGACATGTAAGAACCCCTTTCAAAAGCTTTTTGATTTGAAGTTGCATAGAAAGCCAGCAATCTATGGGCAGTCAAGCAGAAATGACTGACAGGTGACTTCAGAAGTGTAAGAAAGACCAAAGGATAACACCTCACACACACATTGCAGAACCAGAGGTGATTGGGCCTTAAAAGGACCATAGTTCTTATTCTGGTACCAACTAGAAAATATTTTCCACTTACACATTCATAATTTTTCTAGTAGCAGGTTTCTTAGCATCCTTTAATACCTACCCACTGCACATCCTCAGAAACAAGTGCCTAAAAGGTATGAAAACGCTGATCTCAGGTAGTCAAATGAAGATGTTGAAGGTTGGGGGTGTACCCAACAACTCCAGTTTTGTGACATTCCATGAGGAAGCTTGTAGGAATGTCCTTTGGCTATTTTCAAACGAAGGGAGAAAGCACAGTTGTATAGGTAAACTTACCAGAGCATTGGATGTTTGAATGATCAGTGCTGCAGTAGCTTTAGCTATATGGGTAGATGATCATATCTTAGACTGACTGGGAGGAGGAAAGATAAGGGTCCAGGAGCCTCTGGAGAATGGTCCTAGCAAAGCATGCCCTAGGTATGGAGAATGGCCCTATCAAAGCCTGTCGTAGGCCTGGAGAAGGCATCTAGTTTGTAGTCCACTGTGAAAGCATGCAAAGACGACCAGGTTGTTTTTTCTAGAATACTTCTAGAATCTAACCCTTTCCAAAAAGCCTCAGATAAAGTCAAGGCCCTGGTAGAATCCGCCTTGACCCTACTTGGCATTGTCTAGTGGTGGGCATGACAAAAGGCAATAGCACCAGACAACCATTCCAGGGTTGTCCTTTTTTCTTGCCCTCACAAGAAAAGAAAAACTTGTCAGAGTTTGTAAAAGATTTTGTTTTGTCAGTTATCTGTGGAAATCCAAGAAATGGAGGAAACTTTATCCCTTGTTTTGGGTTCTGGAAAGAAGACGGGGAGATGGACAGCTTAGTTTAAAGTAAACTCATATACAATTTTAGACATAAATGAATGATTAGTTCACCAGGAAACCCTATTCTTGTGGAAAATGAGATAAGGTTGTCCCACCATATAAGCCTGCAACTCAGAAACTCTTCTTGCAGAGGTCAGAGCAATTAGAAACCCTGCTTTCCAAGTTAAGAACCTCAAGTCAGCCTGGTTCAAATGAAGTGAGAGTTAGTTTTTCTAACATAAAATTAAAATCCTGTTTTTTCTAAGAGACATTTATGTAACACTACATTCAAATACATTTCTCCTTTAAACTGCATTGAAAAATGGAAATCCATGAGCAGGCATGATACAATTGCCAGCAAATGAACCTTGATGGAGGAGAAAGATGGGCCAAAGGTCAGTAACTTGCAGCAATAATGTAGAACCAGAGAAACACTAGCCCTGAAAAGGTGCTGGTTCCAGTCTTGGCACTATCTAGAAAATCCTCATTTGCCAATATATAATATATTCTAGCAGCAGGTTGTCTTGCTTCCTTTAATACCTTCTGCATATCTTCAGGAAAAAAAAAAATATGTGCCTAAAAGTATTATGCCCCTGCCATCCAGGTAGGTAGATGCAGTTGTTTGGGGTCTGGAAGCATCAAACACCCCTTTGTTCTATGAGACAAGGTTCATTCTGTGAAGAAGCTTATGGTATGTAAATCATATTTAGCTGTAAGAGAAGATGCTTACCTTGGCAGATAACCCAGTAATGACTAGCTCTCAAAAGCTCAGACTCCTCTCCCTCTCTGTTCCAATGAAAGTTAACTGGCTGAGTATATCCTGAGAGGGAAGCCCTCAGCTGTCATAGGAAGTGAATGTTCAAGCTTTTTCACTACCAGAAAGAGAACAAAGTACCAGATGCCAGAATCATTTTGCAAGAGCAAATCTGGAGCCAATCACAGTACCATATACAAACCAAATCCAACAACAACCAAATCAAACAGATTGGAACACACCTCAACTCTGCACAATGTGAGGGGTGGCATGTGGAGAATTCTAACATTTACTGTTACAGGTACGTAGGGCTTACACAGTTGTGCCGTGTTCATCATTCCCACTGCCTCAGTGACATTTTGGGTGTATTACCAAAACCTACCCTCTTGGGAGGTGGAAGGATCAGGATGTAGGAGCCCCCAGAGAATGGTCCTAGCAAAGCCTGCTCTGGACTATGAAAAGGAATCCAATTTGTACTGCTTTGTGAAGGTATGAACAAAGCCCCCAGAGAATGGTCCTATCAAAGCCTGCTCTGGACTATGAAAAGGAATCCAATTTGTACTGCTTTGTGAAGGTATGAACAAAGCCCCCAGAGAATGGTCCTATCAAAGCCTGCTCTGGACTATGAAAAGGAATCCAATTTGTACTGCTTTGTGAAGGTATGAACAAAGCCCCCAGAGAATGGTCCTATCAAAGCCTGCTCTGGACTATGAAAAGGAATCCAATTTGTACTGCTTTGTGAAGGTATGAACAAAGCCCCAGAGAATGGTCCTATCAAAGCCTGCTCTGGACTATGAAAAGGAATCCAATTTGTACTGCTTTGTGAAGGTATGAACAAAGCCCCAAGAGAATGGTCCTATCAAAGCCTGCTCTGGACTATGAAAAGGAATCCAATTTGTACTGCTTTGTGAAGGTGTGAACAAAGCCCCCAGAGAATGGTCCTATCAAAGCCTGCTCTGGACTATGAAAAGGAATCCAATGTGTACTGCTTTGTGAAGGTATGAACAAAGCCTCCAGAGAATGGTCCTATCAAAGCCTGCTCTGGACTATGAAAAGGAATCCAATTTCTACTGCTTTGTGAAGGTATGAACAAAGCCCCCAGAGAATGGTCCTATCAAAGCCTGCTGTGGACTATGAAAAGGAATCCAATGTATACTGCTTTGTGAAGGTATGAACAAAGCCTCCAGAGAATGGTCCTATCAAAGCCTGCTCTGGACTATGAAAAGGAATCCAATTTGTACTGCTTTGTGAAGGTATGAACAAAGCCCCCAGAGAATGGTCCTATCAAAGCCTGCTCTGGACTATGAAAAGGAATCCAATTTGTACTGCTTTGTGAAGATATGAACAAAGCCCACAGAGAATGGTCCTATCAAAGCCTGCTCTGGACTATGAAAAGGAATCCAACTTGTACTGCTTTGTGAAGGTATGAACAAAGCCCCCAGAGAATGGTCCTATCAAAGCCAGCTATGGACTATGAAATGGAATCCAATTTGTACTGCTTTGTGAAGGTATGAACAAAGCCCCCAGAGAATGGTCCTATCAAAGCCTGCTCTGGACTATGAAAAGGAATCCAACTTGTTCTGCTTTGTGAAGGTATGAACAAAGCCCCCAGAGAATGGTCCTATCAAAGCCTGCTCTGGACTATGAAAAAGAATCCAATGTGTACTGCTTTGTGAAGATATGAACAAAGCCCCCAGAGAATGGTCATATCAAAGCCTGCTCTGGACTATGAAAATGAATCCAATTTGTACTGATTTGTGAAGATATGAACAAAGCCCCCAGAGAAGGGTCCTATCAAAGCCTGCTCTGGACCGTGAAAAGGAATCCAATTTCTACTGCTTTGTGAAGGTATGAACAAAGCCCCCAGAGAATGGTCCTATCAAAGCCTGCTGTGGACTATGAAAAGGAATCCAATGTATACTGCTTTGTGAAGGTATGAACAAAGCCTCCAGAGAATGGTCCTATCAAAGCCTGCTCTGGACTATGAAAAGGAATCCAATTTGTACTGCTTTGTGAAGGTATGAACAAAGCCCCCAGAAAATGGTCCTATCAAAGCCTGCTCTGGACTATGAAAAGGAATCCAACTTGTACTGCTTTGTGAAGGTATGAACAAAGCCCCCAGAGAATGTTCCTATCAAAGCCTGCTCTGGACTATGAAAAGGAATCCAACGTGTACTGCTTTGTGAAGGTATGAACAAAGCCCCCAGAGTATGGTCCTACCAAAGCCTGCTCTGGACTATGAAAAGGAATGCAATGTGTACTGCTTTGTCAAGATATGAACAAAGCCCCCAGAGAATGGTCATACCAAAGCCTGCTCTGGACCGTGAAAAGGAATCCAATGTGTACTGCTTTGTGAAGGTATGAACAAAGCCCCCAGAGAATGGTCCTATCAAAGCCTGCTCTGGACCGTGAAAAGGAATCCAATGTGTACTGCTTTGTGAAGGTATGAACAAAGCCTCCAGAGAATGGTCCTATCAAAGCCTGCTCTGGACTATGAAAAGGAATCCAATTTGTACTGCTTTGTGAAGGTATGAACAAAGTCCCCAGAGAATGGTCCTATCAAAGCCTGCTCTGGACTATGAAAAAGAATCCAATGTGTACTGTTTGTGAAGGTATGAACAAAGCCCCCAGAGAATGGTCCTTCAAAGCCTGCTCTGGACTATGAAAAGGAATCCAATATGTACTGCTTTGTGAAGGTATGAACACAGCCCCCAGAGAATGGTCCTATCAAAGCCTGCTCTGGACCGTGAAAAGGAATCCAATCTGTACTGCTTTGTGAAGGTATGAACAAAGCCTCCAGAGAATGGTCCTATCAAAGCCTGCTCTGGACTATGAAAAGGAATCCAATTTGTATTGCTTTGTGAAGGTATGAACAAAACCCCCAGAGAATGGTCCTATCAAAGCCTGCTCTGGACTATGAAAAGGAATCCAATGTGTACTGCTTTGTGAAGGTATGAACAAAGGCCCCAGAGAATGGTCCTATCAAAGCCTGCATTGGACTAAGAAAAGGAATCCAATTTGTACTGCTTTGTGAAGGTATGAACAAAGCCCCCAGAGAATGGTCCTATCAAAGCCTGCTCTGGACTATGAAAAGGAATCCAATTTGTACTGCTTTGTGAAGGTATGAACAAAGCCCCAGAGAATGGTCCTATCAAAGCCTGCTCTGGACTATGAAAAGGAATCCAATTTGTACTGCTTTGTGAAGGTATGAACAAAGCCCCCAGAGAATGGTCCTATCAAAGCCTGCTCTGGACTATGAAAAGGAATCCAATTTGTACTGCTTTGTGAAGGTATGAACAAAGCCCCCAGAGAATGGTCCTATCAAAGCCTGCTCTGGACTATGAAAAGGAATCCAATGTGTACTGCTTTGTGAAGGTATGAACACAGCCCCCAGAGAATGGTCCTATCAAAGCCTGCTCTGGACTATGAAAAGGAATCCAATTTGTACTGCTTTGTGAAGGTATGAACAAAGCCCCCAGAGAATGGTCCTATCAAAGCCTGCTCTGGACTATGAAAAGGAATCCAATTTGTACTGCTTTGTGAAGGTATGAACAAAACCCCAGAGAATGGTCCTATCAAAGCCTGCTCTGGACTATGAAAAGGAATCCAATTTGTACTGCTTTGTGAAGGTATGAACAAAGCCCCCAGAGAATGGTCCTATCAAAGCCTGCTCTGGACTATGAAAAGGAATCCAATTTGTACTGCTTTGTGAAGGTATGAACAAAGCCCCCAGAGAATGGTCCTATCAAAGCCTGCTCTGGACTATGAAAAGGAATCCAATTTGTACTGCTTTGTGAAGGTATGAACAAAGCCCCAGAGAATGGTCCTATCAAAGCCTGCTCTGGACTATGAAAAGGAATCCAATTTGTACTGCTTTGTGAAGGTATGAACAAAGCCCCAGAGAATGGTCCTATCAAAGCCTGCTCTGGACTATGAAAAGGAATCCAATGTGTACTGCTTTGTGAAGGTATGAACAAAGCCCCCAGAGAATGGTCCTATCAAAGCCTGCTCTGGACTATGAAAAGGAATCCAATTTGTACTGCTTTGTGAAGGTATGAACAAAGCCCCCAGAGAATGGTCCTATCAAAGCCTGCTCTGGACTATGAAAAGGAATCCAATTTGTACTGCTTTGTGAAGGTATGAACAAAGCCCCCAGAGAATGGTCCTATCAAAGCCTGCTCTGGACTATGAAAAGGAATCCAACTTGTACTGCTTTGTGAAGGTATGAACAAAGCCCCCAGAGAATGGTCCTATCAAAGCCTGCTCTGGACTATGAAAAGGAATCCAATTTGTACTGCTTTGTGAAGGTATGAACAAAGCCCCCAGAGAATGGTCCTATCAAAGCCTGCTCTGGACTATGAAAAGGAATCCAATTTGTACTGCTTTGTGAAGATATGAACAAAGCCCCCAGAGAATCATCCTATCAAAGCCTGCTCTGGACTATGAAAAGGAATCCAATTTGTACTGCTTTGTGAAGATATCAACAAAGCCCCCAGAGAATGGTCCTATCAAAGCCTGCTCTGGACCGTGAAAAGGAATCCAATTTGTACTGCTTTGTGAAGGTATGAACAAAGCCCCCAGAGAATGGTCCTATCAAAGCCTGCTCTGGACTATGAAAAGGAATCCAATGTGTACTGCTTTGTGAAGGTATGAACAAAGCCCCCATAGAATGGTCCTATCAAAGCCTGCTCTGGACTATGAAAAGGAATCCAATTTGTACTGCTTTGTGAAGGTATAAACAAAGCCCCCAGAGAATGGTCCTATCAAAGCCAGCTCTGGACTATGAAAAGGAATCCAATTTGTACTGCTTTGTGAAGATATGAACAAAGCCCCCAGAGTATGGTCCTATAAAAGCCTGCTCTGGACTACAAAAAGTAATCCAATGTGCACTGCTTTGTGAAGATATGAACAAAGTCCCCAGAGAATGGTCCTATCAAAGCCTGCTCTGGACCGTGAAAAGGAATCCAATTTGTACTGCTTTGTGAATGTATGAACAAAGCCCCCAGAGAATGGTCCTATCAAGGCCTGCTCTGGACTATGAAAAGGAATCCAATGTGTACTGCTTTGTGAAGGTATGAACAAAGCCTCCAGAGAATGGTCCTATCAAAGCCTGCTCTGGAGTATGAAAAGGAATCCAATTTGTACTGCTTTGTGAAGGTATGAACAAAGCCCCCAGAAAATGGTCCTATCAAAGCCTGCTCTGGACTATGAAAAGGAATCCAACTTGTACTGCTTTGTGAAGGTATGAACAAAGCCCCCAGAGAATGGTCCTATCAAAGCCTGCTCTGGACTATGAAAAGGAATCCAATGTGTACTGCTTTGTGAAGGTATGAACAAAGCCCGCAGAGAATGGTCCTATCAAAGCCTGCTCTGGACTATGAAAAGGAATCCAATTTGTACTGCTTTGTGAAGATATGAACAAAGCCCCCAGAGTATGGTCCTATCAAAGCCTGCTCTGGACTATGAAAAGGAATCCAATGTGTACTGCTTTGTGAAAATATGAACAAAGCCCCCAGATAATGGTCCTATCAAAGCCTGCTCTGGACTATGAAAAGGAATCCAATGTGTACTGCTTTGTGAAGGTATGAACAAAGCCCCCAGAGAATGGTCCTATCAAAGCCTGCTCTGGACTATGAAAAGGAATCCAATTTGTACTGCTTTGTGAAGATATGAACAAAGCCCCCAGAGTATGGTCCTGTCAAAGCCTGCTCTGGACTATGAAAAGGAATCCAATGTGTACTGCTTTGTGAAAATATGAACAAAGCCCCCAGAGAATGGTCCTATCAAAGCCTGCTCTGGACTATGAAAAGGAATCCAATGTGTACAGCTTTGTGAAGGTATGAACAAACCCTCCAGAGAATGGTCCTATCAAAGCCTGCTCTGGACTATGAAAAGGAATCCAATGTGTACTGCTTTGTGAAGGTATGAACAAAGCCCCCAGTGAATGGTCCTATCAAAGCCTGCTCTGGACTATGAAAAGGAATCCAACTTGTACTGCTTTGTGAAGGTATGAACAAAGCCCCCAGAGAAAGGTCCTATCAAAGCCTGCTCTGGACTATGAAAAGGAATCCAACTTGTACTGCTTTGTGAAGGTATGAACAAAGCCCCCAGAGATTGGTCCTATCAAAGCCTGCTCTGGACTATGAAAAGGAATCCAATTTGTACTGCTTTGTGAAGGTATGAACAAAGCCCCCAGAGAATGGTCCTATCAAAGCCTGTTCTGGACTATGAAAAGGAATCCAACTTGTACTGCTTTGTGAATGTAGGAACAAAGCCCCCAGAGAATGGTCCTATCAAAGCCAGCTCTGGACTATGAAAAGGAATCCAATTTGTACTGCTTTTTCAAGGTATGAACAAAGCCCCCAGAGAATGGTCTTATCAAAGCCTGCTCTGGACTATGAAAAGGAATCCAACTTGTACTGCTTTGTGAAGGTATGAACAAAGCCCCCAGAGAATGGTCCTATCAAAGCCTGCTCTGGACTATGAAAAGGAATCCAATGTGAACTGCTTTGTGAAGATATGAACAAAGTCCCCAGAGAATGGTCCTATCAAAGCCTGCTCTGGACTATGAAAATGAATCCAATTTGTACTGCTTTGTGAAGATATGAACAAAGCCCCCAGAGAATGGTCCTATCAAAGCCTGCTCTGGACCGTGAAAAGGAATCCAATTTCTACTGCTTTGTGAAGGTATGAACAAATCCCCCAGAGAATGGTCCTATCAAAGCCTGCTGTGGACTATGAAAAGGAATCCAATGTATACTGCTTTGTGAAGGTATGAACAAAGCCCACAGAAAATGGTCCTATCAAAGCCTACTCTGGACTATGAAAAGGAATCCAACGTGTACTGCTTTGTGAAGGTATGAACAAAGCCCCCAGAGAATGGTCCTATCAAAGCCTGCTCTGGACTATGAAAAGGAATCCAATGTGTACTGCTTTGTGAAGGTATGAACAAAGCCCCCAGAGTATGGTCCTACCAAAGCCTGCTCTGGACTATGAAAAGGAATCCAATGTGTACTGCTTTGTGAAGATATGAACAAAGCCCCCAGAGAATTGTCCTATCAAAGCCTGCTCTGGACCGTGAAAAGGAATCCAGTGTGCATTGCTTTGTGAAGACATGAACAAAGCCCCCAGAGAATGGTCCTATCAAAGCCTGCTCTGGACCGTGAAAAGGAATCCAATGTGTACTGCTTTGTGAAGGTATGAACAAAGCCTCCAGAGAATGGTCCTATCAAAGCCTGCTCTGGACCGCGAAAAGGAATCCAATTTGTACTGCTTTGTGAAGGTATGAACAAAGCCCCCAGAGAATGTTCCTATCAAAGCCTGCTCTGGACTATGAAAAGGAATCCAATGTGTACTGCTTTGTGAAGGTATGAACAAAGCCCCCATAGAATGGTCCTATCAAAGCCTGCTCTGGACTATGAAAAGGAATCCAATTTGTACTGCTTTGTGAAGGTATAAACAAAGCCCCCAGAGAATGGTCCTATCAAAGCTAGCTCTGGACTATGAAAAGGAATCCAATTTGTACTGCTTTGTGAAGATATGAACAAAGCCCCCAGAGTATGGTCCTATAAAAGCCTGCTCTGGACTATGAAAAGTAATCCAATGTGCACTGCTTTGTGAAGATATGAACAAAGTCCCCAGAGAATGGTCCTATCAAAGCCTGCTCTGGACCGTGAAAAGGAATCCAATTTGTACTGCTTTGTGAATGTATGAACAAAGCCCCCAGAGAATGGTCCTATCAAAGCCTGCTCTGGACTATGAAAAGGAATCCAATGTGTACTGCTTTGTGAAGGTATGAACAAAGCCTCCAGAGAATGGTCCTATCAAAGCCTGCTCTGGACTATGAAAAGGAATCCAATTTGTACTGCTTTGTGAAGGTATGTACAAAGCCCCCAGAGAATGGTCCTATCAAAGCCTGCTCTGGACTATGAAAAGGAATCCAACTTGTACTGCTTTGTGAAGGTATGAACAAAGCCCCCAGAGAATGGTCCTATCAAAGCCTGCTCTGGACTATGAAAAGGAATCCAATGTGTACTGCTTTGTGAAGGTATGAACAAAGCCCCCAGAGAATGGTCCTATCAAAGCCTGCTCTGGACTATGAAAAGGAATCCAATTTGTACTGCTTTGTGAAGATATGAACAAAGCCCCCAGAGTATGGTCCTATCAAAGCCTGCTCTGGACTATGAAAAGGAATCCAATGTGTACTGCTTTGTGAAAATATGAACAAAGCCCCCAGAGAATGGTCCTATCAAAGCCTGCTCTGGACTATGAAAAGGAATCCAATGTGTACTGGTTTGTGAAGGTATGAACAAAGCCCCCAGAGAATGGTCCTATCAAAGCCTGCTCTGGACTATGAAAAGGAATCCAATTTGTACTGCTTTGTGAAGATATGAACAAAGCCCCAGAGTATGGTCCTATCAAAGCCTGCTCTGGACTATGAAAAGGAATCCAATGTGTACTGCTTTGTGAAAATATGAACAAAGCCCCCAGAGAATGGTCCTATCAAAGCCTGCTCTGGACTATGAAAAGGAATCCAATGTGTACAGCTTTGTGAAGGTATGAACAAACCCTCCAGAGAATGGTCCTATCAAAGCCTGCTCTGGACTATGAAAAGGAATCCAATGTGTACTGCTTTGTGAAGGTATGAACAAAGCCCCCAGTGAATGGTCCTATCAAAGCCTGCTCTGGACTATGAAAAGGAATCCAACTTGTACTGCTTTGTGAAGGTATGAACAAAGCCCCCAGAGAATGGTCCTATCAAAGCCTGCTCTGGACTATGAAAGAATCCAACTTGTACTGCTTTGTGAAGGTATGAACAAAGCCCCCAGAGAATGGTCCTATCAAAGCCAGCTCTGGACTATGAAAAGGAATCCAATTTGTACTGCTTTGTGAACGTATGAAGAAAAGCCCCCAGAGAATGGTCCTATCAAAGCCTGCTCTGGACTATGAAAAGGAATCCAACTTGTACTGCTTTGTGAAGGTATGAACAAAGCCCCAGAGAATGGTCCTATCAAAGCCTGCTCTGGACTATGAAAAGGAATCCAATGTGTACTGCTTTGTGAAGATATGAACAAAGCCCCCAGAGAATGGTCCTATCAAAGCCTGCTCTGGACTATGAAAAGGAATCCAATTTGTACTGCTTTGTGAAGATATGAACAAAGCCCCCAGAGAATGGTCCTATCAAAGCCTGCTCTGGACCCTGAAAAGGAATCCAATTTGTACTGCTTTGTGAAGGTATGAACAAAGCCCCCAGAGAATGGTCCTATCAAAGCCTGCTCTGGACTATGAAAAGGAATCCAATGTGTACTGCTTTATGAAGGTATGAATAAAGCCTCCAGAGAATGGTCCTATCAAAGCCTGCTCTGGAATATGAAAAGGAATCCAATTTGTACTGCTTTGTGAAGGTATGAACAAAACCCCCAGAGAATGGTCCTATCAAAGCCTGCTCTGGACTATGAAAAGGAATCCAACTTGTACCGCTTTGTGAAGGTATGACCAAAGCCCCAGAGAATGGTCCTACCAAAGCCTGCTCTGGACTATGAAAAGGAATCCAATGTGTACTGCTTTGTGAAGGTATGAACAAAGCCCCCAGAGAATGGTCCTATCAAAGCCTGCTCTGGACTATGAAATGGAATCCAATTTGTACTGCTTTGTGAAGATATGAACAAAGTCCCCAGAGTATGGTCCTACCAAAGCCTGCTCTGGACTATGAAAAGGAATCCAATGTGTACTGCTTTGTGAAGATATGAACAAAGCCCCCAGAGAATGGTCCTATCAAAGCCTGCTCTGGACCGTGAAAAGGAATCCAATGTGTACTGCTTTGTGAAGATATGAACAAAGCCCCCAGAGAATGGTCCTACCAAAGCCTGCTCTGGACCGTGAAAAGGAATCCAATGTGTACTGCTTTGTGAAGATATGAACAAAGCCCCCAGAGTATGGTCCTACCAAAGCCTGCTCTGGACTATGAAAAGGAATCCAATGTGTACTGCTTTGTGAAGATATGAACAAAGCCCCCGAAAATGGTCCTATCAAAGCCTGCTCTGGACCGTGAAAAGGAATCTAGTGTGTACTGCTTTGTGAAGATATGAACAAAGCCCCCAGAGAATGGTCCTATCAAAGCCTGCTCTGGACCGTGAAAAGGAATCCAATGTGTACTGCTTTGTGAAGGTATGAATAAAGCCTCCAGAGAATGGTCCTATCAAAGCCTGCTCTGGACTATGAAAAGGAATC
The DNA here is from genome assembly GCF_019279795.1 of Protopterus annectens. Taxonomy (NCBI): domain Eukaryota; kingdom Metazoa; phylum Chordata; order Ceratodontiformes; family Protopteridae; genus Protopterus; species Protopterus annectens. The sequence continues at coordinate 1,913,605,545 of NC_056743.1, read as the reverse complement.
CAATTTGTACTGCTTTGTGAAGGTATGAACAAAGCCCCCAGAGAATGGTCCTATCAAAGCCTGCTCTCGACTATGAAAAGGAATCCAATTTGTACTGCTTTGTGAAGGTATGAACAAAGCCCCCAGAGAATGGTCCTTCAAAGCCTGCTCTGGACTGTGAAAAGGAATCCAATGTGTACTGCTTTGTGAAGGTATGAACACAGCCTCCAGAGAATGGCCCTATCAATGCCTGCTCTGGACTATGAAAAGGAATCCAATTTGTACTGCTTTGTGAATGTTTGAACAAAGCCCCCAGAGAATGGTCCTATCAAAGCCTGCTCTGGACTATGAAAAGGAATCCAATTTGTACTGCTTTGTGAAGGTATGAACAAAGCCCCCAGAGAATGGTCCTATCAAAGCCTGCTCTGGACTTTGAAAAGGAATCCAATGTGTACTGCTTTGTGAAGGTATGTACAAAGCCTCCAGAGAATGGTCCTATCAAAGCCTGCTCTGGACCGTGAAAAGGAATCCAACTTGTACTGATTTGTGAAGATATGAACAAAGCCCCCAGAGAATGGTCCTACCAAAGCCTGCTCTGGACCGTGAAAAGGAATCCAACTTGTACTGCTTTGTGAGGGTATGAACAAAGCCCCCAGAGAATGCTCCTAGCAAAGCCTGCTCTGGACCATGAAAAGGAATCCAATTTGCACTGCTTTGTGAAGGTATGAACAAAGCCCCCAGAGAATGGTCCTATCAAAGCCTTCTCTGGACTATGAAAAGGAATCCAATTTGTACTGCTTTGTTAAGGTATGAACAAAGCCTCCAGAGAATGGTCCTATCAAAGCCTGCTCTGGACCGTGAAAAGGAATCCAACTTGTACTGATTTGTGAAGATATGAACAAAGCCCCCAGAGAATGGTCCTATCAAAGCCTGCTCTGGACCGTGAAAAGGAATCCAACTTGTACTGCTTTGTGAGGGTATGAACAAAGCCCCCAGAGAATGCTCCTAGCAAAGCCTGCTCTGGACCATGAAAAGGAATCCAATTTGCACTGCTTTGTGAATATATGAACAAAGCCCCCAGAGAATGGTGCTATCAAAGCCTGCTCTGGACTGTGAAAAGAAATCCAATTTGTACTGCTTTGTTAAGGTATGAACAAAGCCCCCAGAGAATGGTCCTATCAAAGCCTGCTCTGGACTGTGAAAAGAAATCCAATTTGCACTGCTTTGTTATGGTATGAACAAAGCCCCTAGAGAATGGGCTTATCAAACTAAATCTACCAAAAGATTATTATTAATGGAGTCATCATTTACTGACTCCATTAATAACAACCGTAATAACAATCTTCTATCATCAGCATTCTTTGTAGACCTGTCTAAAGCCTTTGATATGGTGAATCACCAACTCCTTCTACATCGATTAAAATTGCTTTCTCTTGATAAACCTGCTCTTACTTGGTTCACTTCCTATCTTCATAACAGGAGACAAGCTGTTCTATGGAACAACAATCTCTCTGAACTCCTCCCCACCACTTTAGGGGTCCCTCAAGGCTCCATCCTAGGTCCTCTTTTATTTTCAGTCTTTATCAATGACTTGCACCTTGCCACACCCTTAACCACCTGTATTCAGTATGCTGACGACACCACCATCATTTGCTCTGCCACAAACCAACCCGACCTTCATTACCTTACCCAAAAGACATTTACTACTATTGAACAATGGTTCTCCAATCACTGTCTTCTCTTAAACCCTAAGAAAACTAAACTTCTCCTTTTCTTACCCACACACCTGTCTCCCTCTATTAATCTCACAATTACTTCTAACAATGGCACCCTTATATCACCTGACCAAACAACCAAACTATTGGGTGTTACCATCGACAACCTACTAAAATTTGATATTCACATCAACTCCAGCATTAAAGCAACTAATAGAAAGCTAGGCTCACTCTATAGAATCAGATCTTTCCTAACCACTGAAGCTAGATCTACCATAGCAAGAACACATCTTATCTCCACTTTACTGTATGCTTCCCCTGTTTATACTAATCTATCTAAGCATAACATTAATAAGCTCACAGTAACCTACAACAACATTGCTAGATTTGCCACTGCTTCTCCATATAAAACACATCACTGTCTGAACCTCTCCAACCTAGGATGGCTGGAATTACCCCACCTAATTCAGTACTATCAGCTTACAATTGCCCACAAAGCCCTTTACTACCCTGAAAACATACCCATGCTCTCCACCCTTATAAAACCATACAACAACTTAAAAGCCCTACGCTCTTCCAATAAAATTATGATTAAAACATCTCTATCAAAGAATACAGCAGGAGATTCTATTTTTTCCAACTCAGTTGGTAAAATCTGGAACCAACTTCCTACAGACCTTACTGATCAGACTTCCACTACACTATTTAAGACCAAACTGAAACTCTTCCTTTCTAACCACTGGCTTTGCTCTTGCATCACTCCCAGTTAAACTACCTCCTATTTGACTTCCTATCCTTCTCCCATATCCCTTATACTTACTCCCTTATCTAATTCTTCACTTAATTATTTTGTCCCTGTTAACCCGTTATAGGACTACCTTAAATAAATAACTGTACTTCTCTCATTACACTCCTGACAACTGTTTTGGTATTTTAATTCTTCTCTCCCTTTTTCTTACATATCTGTACTTTCACTACTTCCTTGTCTCTCTATCCACCTTTTTTGTAAGTTCTTTCAATTATTATTACTGTCTTTTACTTTGTTATTTATATCGACTTTTTTGACTTAAAACCAACATATATTTTGTATTTAATGTTTTGTTATCATGTATGTAGATAGTGGAGCTTTTCTCCTCGGGCCTCCACTGAAAATGGACTTGTATCCAGTTGGACTAGCCCGGTTAACAAATGTAAAATAAATAAATAAATAAAATAAAATAAATAAATAAAAAAGCAGAACAGAAAATGTCCAAACGACAAAGGCCAGTAATATATCTTTTAATAAAAGCACAAAACCTCTCTTAGCGCCTTGGCATAAAGCCTTCCAGGAGATAAAAATAGTAAAAAAGAACACCTCTTATAAAGGTGCATCAATTAGAAAAAACAATTAAATAAAACAATTAAACACTCTAATAAAATTATTTACAATAAGTATTTCCAATTGCATTCCTGATTTAATCCACCAGGTGTTAAAGTGTTATACTTTAAAATAAAAACTGCTTCTTTGAATAGCAGCTTATTCTTTAAACAAGTTACATTTGTTGCTTTAATTTGCTCAAGAATACAACCTCTCAATTCTAAAAAGCTCCCCCTTGTACAAAATTAAAATGGGAAGCAGTAGGGCTTTCTGTCTTATTTTTAATATCACGAATGTGTTCCTGCAATCTAACCTTAAATGACCTCTTACTCTCACCTATATAGAAAATATTGCAGGGACACTTAAGTGCATAAATAATACCTACAGCATTACAAGTAAACTCTGCTACCGGTCTAAATTTCAAACCATTGATTTTATCAAAAAATCTAGTAACATATGAACAAACTGAACAATTTCCACATGCCAAGGTGCCCAGCCTACTAACCTCACTTCCCACATTTACATCAGGTAAAGAAAAAGTTGCATGTACTAACATAGCTTTTAAATTGTGGCCTCTTTTAATGGGCTTATCAAAGCCTGCTCTGGACTATGAAAAGGAATCCAATTTGTACTGCTTTGTGAAGATATGAACAAAGCCCCCAGAGTATGGTCCTATCAAAGCCTGCTCTGGACTATGAAAAGGAATCCAATGTGTACTGCTTTGTGAAAATATGAACAAAGCCCCCAGAGAATGGTCCTATCAAAGCCTGCTCTGGACTATGAAAAGGAATCCAATGTGTACTGGTTTGTGAAGGTATGAACAAAGCCCCCAGAGAATGGTCCTATCAAAGCCTGCTCTGGACTATGAAAAGGAATCCAATTTGTACTGCTTTGTGAAGATATGAACAAAGCCCCCAGAGTATGGTCCTATCAAAGCCTGCTCTGGACTATGAAAAGGAATCCAATGTGTACTGCTTTGTGAAAATATGAACAAAGCCCCCAGAGAATGGTCCTATCAAAGCCTGCTCTGGACTATGAAAAGGAATCCAATGTGTACAGCTTTGTGAAGGTATGAACAAACCCTCCAGAGAATGGTCCTATCAAAGCCTGCTCTGGACTATGAAAAGGAATCCAATGTGTACTGCTTTGTGAAGGTATGAACAAAGCCCCAGTGAATGGTCCTATCAAAGCCTGCTCTGGACTATGAAAAGGAATCCAACTTGTACTGCTTTGTGAAGGTATGAACAAAGCCCCCAGAGAATGGTCCTATCAAAGCCTGCTCTGGACTATGAAAGAATCCAACTTGTACTGCTTTGTGAAGGTATGAACAAAGCCCCCAGAGAATGGTCCTATCAAAGCCAGCTCTGGACTATGAAAAGGAATCCAATTTGTACTGCTTTGTGAACGTATGAAGAAAAGCCCCCAGAGAATGGTCCTATCAAAGCCTGCTCTGGACTATGAAAAGGAATCCAACTTGTACTGCTTTGTGAAGGTATGAACAAAGCCCCCAGAGAATGGTCCTATCAAAGCCTGCTCTGGACTATGAAAAGGAATCCAATGTGTACTGCTTTGTGAAGATATGAACAAAGCCCCCAGAGAATGGTCCTATCAAAGCCTGCTCTGGACTATGAAAAGGAATCCAATTTGTACTGCTTTGTGAAGATATGAACAAAGCCCCCAGAGAATGGTCCTATCAAAGCCTGCTCTGGACCCTGAAAAGGAATCCAATTTGTACTGCTTTGTGAAGGTATGAACAAAGCCCCCAGAGAATGGTCCTATCAAAGCCTGCTCTGGACTATGAAAAGGAATCCAATGTGTACTGCTTTGTGAAGGTATGAATAAAGCCTCCAGAGAATGGTCCTATCAAAGCCTGCTCTGGAATATGAAAAGGAATCCAATTTGTACTGCTTTGTGAAGGTATGAACAAAACCCCCAGAGAATGGTCCTATCAAAGCCTGCTCTGGACTATGAAAAGGAATCCAACTTGTACCGCTTTGTGAAGGTATGACCAAAGCCCCCAGAGAATGGTCCTATCAAAGCCTGCTCTGGACTATGAAAAGGAATCCAATGTGTACTGCTTTGTGAAGGTATGAACAAAGCCCCCAGAGAATGGTCCTATCAAAGCCTGCTCTGGACTATGAAATGGAATCCAATTTGTACTGCTTTGTGAAGATATGAACAAAGTCCCCAGAGTATGGTCCTACCAAAGCCTGCTCTGGACTATGAAAAGGAATCCAATGTGTACTGCTTTGTGAAGATATGAACAAAGCCCCCAGAGAATGGTCCTATCAAAGCCTGCTCTGGACCGTGAAAAGGAATCCAATGTGTACTGCTTTGTGAAGATATGAACAAAGCCCCCAGAGAATGGTCCTACCAAAGCCTGCTCTGGACCGTGAAAAGGAATCCAATGTGTACTGCTTTGTGAAGATATGAACAAAGCCCCCAGAGTATGGTCCTACCAAAGCCTGCTCTGGACTATGAAAAGGAATCCAATGTGTACTGCTTTGTGAAGATATGAACAAAGCCCCCGAAAATGGTCCTATCAAAGCCTGCTCTGGACCGTGAAAAGGAATCTAGTGTGTACTGCTTTGTGAAGATATGAACAAAGCCCCCAGAGAATGGTCCTATCAAAGCCTGCTCTGGACCGTGAAAAGGAATCCAATGTGTACTGCTTTGTGAAGGTATGAATAAAGCCTCCAGAGAATGGTCCTATCAAAGCCTGCTCTGGACTATGAAAAGGAATCCAATTTGTACTGCTTTGTGAAGGTATGAACAAAGCCCCCAGAGAATGGTCCTATCAAAGCCTGCTCTCGACTATGAAAAGGAATCCAATTTGTACTGCTTTGTGAAGGTATGAACAAAGCCCCCAGAGAATGGTCCTTCAAAGCCTGCTCTGGACTATGAAAAGGAATCCAATGTGTACTGCTTTGTGAAGGTATGAACACAGCCTCCAGAGAATGGCCCTATCAATGCCTGCTCTGGACTATGAAAAGGAATCCAATTTGTACTGCTTTGTGAATGTTTGAACAAAGCCCCCAGAGAATGGTCCTATCAAAGCCTGCTCTGGACTATGAAAAGGAATCCAATTTGTACTGCTTTGTGAAGGTATGAACAAAGCCCCCAGAGAATGGTCCTATCAAAGCCTGCTCTGGACTTTGAAAAGGAATCCAATGTGTACTGCTTTGTGAAGGTATGTACAAAGCCTCCAGAGAATGGTCCTATCAAAGCCTGCTCTGGACCGTGAAAAGGAATCCAACTTGTACTGATTTGTGAAGATATGAACAAAGCCCCCAGAGAATGGTCCTACCAAAGCCTGCTCTGGACCGTGAAAAGGAATCCAACTTGTACTGCTTTGTGAGGGTATGAACAAAGCCCCCAGAGAATGCTCCTAGCAAAGCCTGCTCTGGACCATGAAAAGGAATCCAATTTGCACTGCTTTGTGAAGGTATGAACAAAGCCCCCAGAGAATGGTCCTATCAAAGCCTTCTCTGGACTATGAAAAGGAATCCAATTTGTACTGCTTTGTTAAGGTATGAACAAAGCCTCCAGAGAATGGTCCTATCAAAGCCTGCTCTGGACCGTGAAAAGGAATCCAACTTGTACTGATTTGTGAAGATATGAACAAAGCCCCCAGAGAATGGTCCTATCAAAGCCTGCTCTGGACCGTGAAAAGGAATCCAACTTGTACTGCTTTGTGAGGGTATGAACAAAGCCCCCAGAGAATGCTCCTAGCAAAGCCTGCTCTGGACCATGAAAAGGAATCCAATTTGCACTGCTTTGTGAATATATGAACAAAGCCCCAGAGAATGGTGCTATCAAAGCCTGCTCTGGACTGTGAAAAGAAATCCAATTTGTACTGCTTTGTTAAGGTATGAACAAAGCCCCCAGAGAATGGTCCTATCAAAGCCTGCTCTGGACTGTGAAAAGAAATCCAATTTGCACTGCTTTGTTATGGTATGAACAAAGCCCCTAGAGAATGGGCTTATCAAACTAAATCTACCAAAAGATTATTATTAATGGAGTCATCATTTACTGACTCCATTAATAACAACCGTAATAACAATCTTCTATCATCAGCATTCTTTGTAGACCTGTCTAAAGCCTTTGATATGGTGAATCACCAACTCCTTCTACATCGATTAAAATTGCTTTCTCTTGATAAACCTGCTCTTACTTGGTTCACTTCCTATCTTCATAACAGGAGACAAGCTGTTCTATGGAACAACAATCTCTCTGAACTCCTCCCCACCACTTTAGGGGTCCCTCAAGGCTCCATCCTAGGTCCTCTTTATTTTCAGTCTTTATCAATGACTTGCACCTTGCCACACCCTTAACCACCTGTATTCAGTATGCTGGCGACACCACCATCATTTGCTCTGCCACAAACCAACCCGACCTTCATTACCTTACCCAAAAGACATTTACTACTATTGAACAATGGTTCTCCAATCACTGTCTTCTCTTAAACCCTAAGAAAACTAAACTTCTCCTTTTCTTACCCACACACCTGTCTCCCTCTATTAATCTCACAATTACTTCTAACAATGGCACCCTTATATCACCTGACCAAACAACCAAACTATTGGGTGTTACCATCGACAACCTACTAAAATTTGATATTCACATCAACTCCAGCATTAAAGCAACTAATAGAAAGCTAGGCTCACTCTATAGAATCAGATCTTTCCTAACCACTGAAGCTAGATCTACCATAGCAAGAACACATCTTATCTCCACTTTACTGTATGCTTCCCCTGTTTATACTAATCTATCTAAGCATAACATTAATAAGCTCACAGTAACCTACAACAACATTGCTAGATTTGCCACTGCTTCTCCATATAAAACACATCACTGTCTGAACCTCTCCAACCTAGGATGGCTGGAATTACCCCACCTAATTCAGTACTATCAGCTTACAATTGCCCACAAAGCCCTTTACTACCCTGAAAACATACCCATGCTCTCCACCCTTATAAAACCATACAACAACTTAAAAGCCCTACGCTCTTCCAATAAAATTATGATTAAAACATCTCTATCAAAGAATACAGCAGGAGATTCTATTTTTTCCAACTCAGTTGGTAAAATCTGGAACCAACTTCCTACAGACCTTACTGATCAGACTTCCACTACACTATTTAAGACCAAACTGAAACTCTTCCTTTCTAACCACTGGCTTTGCTCTTGCATCACTCCCAGTTAAACTACCTCCTATTTGACTTCCTATCCTTCTCCCATATCCCTTATACTTACTCCCTTATCTAATTCTTCACTTAATTATTTTGTCCCTGTTAACCCGTTATAGGACTACCTTAAATAAATAACTGTACTTCTCTCATTACACTCCTGACAACTGTTTTGGTATTTTAATTCTTCTCTCCCTTTTTCTTACATATCTGTACTTTCACTACTTCCTTGTCTCTCTATCCACCTTTTTGTAAGTTCTTTCAATTATTATTACTGTCTTTTACTTTGTTATTTATATCGACTTTTTTGACTTAAAACCAACATATATTTTGTATTTAATGTTTTGTTATCATGTATGTAGATAGTGGAGCTTTTCTCCTCGGGCCTCCACTGAAAATGGACTTGTATCCAGTTGGACTAGCCCGGTTAACAAATGTAAAATAAATAAATAAATAAAATAAAATAAATAAATAAAAAAGCAGAACAGAAAAATGTCCAAACGACAAAGGCCAGTAATATATCTTTTAATAAAAGCACAAAACCTCTCTTAGCGCCTTGGCATAAAGCCTTCCAGGAGATAAAAATAGTAAAAAAGAACACCTCTTATAAAGGTGCATCAATTAGAAAAAACAATTAAATAAAACAATTAAACACTCTAATAAAATTATTTACAATAAGTATTTCCAATTGCATTCCTGATTTAATCCACCAGGTGTTAAAGTGTTATACTTTAAAATAAAAACTGCTTCTTTGAATAGCAGCTTATTCTTTAAACAAGTTACATTTGTTGCTTTAATTTGCTCAAGAATACAACCTCTCAATTCTAAAAAGCTCCCCCTTGTACAAAATTAAAATGGGAAGCAGTAGGGCTTTCTGTCTTATTTTTAATATCACGAATGTGTTCCTGCAATCTAACCTTAAATGACCTCTTACTCTCACCTATATAGAAAATATTGCAGGGACACTTAAGTGCATAAATAATACCTACAGCATTACAAGTAAACTCTGCTACCGGTCTAAATTTCAAACCATTGATTTTATCAAAAAATCTAGTAACATATGAACAAACTGAACAATTTCCACATGCCAAGGTGCCCAGCCTACTAACCTCACTTCCCACATTTACATCAGGTAAAGAAAAAGTTGCATGTACTAACATAGCTTTTAAATTGTGGCCTCTTTTAATGGGCTTATCAAAGCCTGCTCTGGACTATGAAAAGGAATCCAATTTGTACTGCTTTGTGAAGGTATGAACAAGGAACCAGTTTACAGCCCCTAGAAAGCTTCCAGACCATGCCTGGAAGAGATGCACCAAGGGGGGGGGGGTTAACAGAACACAGCAGAAGTGCACAGCCATCATTCAATACTTTGGTTACACACAGGTTGACCTTTCTTAGTCCTCATATAAGACACTAATAGCTGTTCAGCATTCCAAAAAGGCTATGTTCTGTCAAGGTAGCTCCTGAGATGTCTGCATGCATCCAACACAAGTAGAATCAATTCTCCCTTGGTTTTATTTTGGATCACGACAGCACACTGGGAGATGCATAGCACGATTCAATGTAAATTAAAAAAAATTTGGGCACAAATAATGCATTAGTGTGCAACATAACCTAGTCCTTGAAAAACAAAACATCAGACTCTACAATATAGAAGTAGCTGAGAAATGTTGGAAATACGAACCATGGAAGTTTGCAGCCCATAAACTCAACTTGCAGATGTCAGAGCGATGAGTAAAACAGTCTTCCAAGTAATGAACCATAAATCAGCCTGACGGGCAGGTTCAAAAGGAGCCAAGTTCAATTTATCAAGAACAAGAATGAGATCCCAGGGTGGGGAACCTTTGCTTTCAAGAGAGGTCTCACATGCAACACTCCTTTCATATACAGTTTGACCACAAAAACAGACAGAACCATAGGCAAACAAGCTGACATGACAAAAAGATGCGCTTTGACAGAAGCACATGAAAAACTCTCTCTAAACAGCTCACAAAAATATTTCAAAACCAGAGAGATCAAAACCCTTTTGGGACTGCTGTTACTGGCCAGACAGCACATACGCCTCTTCCACCTGTAAATGAAAAATGTTCTGGTTACAGGTTTTCTTGTCACGTTAAATACCTGCTGCACACCCTTGTGGAACAAGGGCATAAACGTTATCAACACAAAATCATCCAGGCTGTCAGCTGCAATTGTTCTAAGTTAGGGCGTAGCATTTGCCCTGATGCCATGTCAGCAGATCCAATCCATGAGGAAGCTTGTGGTAATTGCCCTTGGTCAATTCCATGAGAAAGCTTGTGGTAATTGCACTTGGTTACTTCCATTAAGAGGGAAAAACAACTTTGCCAGGACCAAATGAGGGTTTACCACAATGATCTTTGGTAATTCTGAATCATTAGAATTACCTTGAAAATCATTGGAAAGGGTGGAAATGCATACAGGAACATTCCTGGCTAGAGAAATGATAAAAGAATTTGTCTTCCAAGCTTGGCTGCAAGGTTGTCTGGAACAGAATGTTTTCAATTGTCTCTTCTGAAAGGAGGTGAACATATCTACTACAGGTGTCCCCCACATCGGGATCAAGTCCTGCAAGACTTCTAAATGGAACTTCTACTTGGGAGTGTCTGTCTAGGATCATCTTAGTCTGTCTGCCACTGTGTTTTGCTCTGATGAAATGTATGAGGGAAGAGTCAGAGAATGCTGTAGAGCTAGTTCCCAGACCATTAGTGCTAACCAGTACAGACAGTATGACCTTACACCCCCCCTTGCTTGCTCAGGTACCACATGACAGTAGTGCTGTTTGTGACCACTAAAAAAGGACTAGGAGTGTTGAAGAACGTTTAAGAGACGTGTCCTGTGGATCCCCATAAACCATGTACTTACAGTCCCATGGTAACTGTTCCCCATACAAAATTTGAAATGACCACCTGGACTGATTGGACTAAGATCTGAAGAGAGAGAGAAAGGGACCCCTGAAGTCAGACAGAGTTGATCCCTCCACCACTGCAGTTCCTGTTCCAGAAATCCCAGTAGCTGCACCTGGAAATCAGGGATAAATGTACCGGGCCCAACAATTCTTCAAGTACTACTGAATTTTTCTCATGTGTAGTCTGGCTAGTGGCATCATGAAGATCATGGATACCACAAGGCCTAGAATTTTGAGGAATGCTTTTATTGAGGCCACATCTAGAGGAGAGAAATCCAAGAAAATGCCCTGATAAGTCACAACTTTGTCTTCTGGCAGGAAGGCCATCATTGTTTCTGTGTTTATCCAACACTCCAGGAAAACAATTTGGTAACAGAGCGTGAGGAAGGACTTTTGACGGTTCAGTTTGAAACACAGGTGGGAAAGGAGGGATGTGACTTTGTCTGAGGACTCTAAGAATCTGAATACTAAATCTCCACAAATCAGCAAGTCATCCAAACAAGGAAAAATGTGGATGCCTAGGATTCTGCAACAGGCAATCACTGGGGCCAGAAACATTGTAAACACCTGAGGTGCAGTAGATACCCCAAAGGGTAATGCAGAAAACTGATAATGCAAAACAGACACAGAAAATCTCAAACAGTTTGTGAATTCTGGAGCAATAGGAATATGATGACAAGTGTCCTTGAGATCCAGAGTCACCATGAAACAGTGATCTGAAAGCAATGCTAGGACCAACTGTGAAGTAATCATTCTGAATATCAGAATTTGTACAAGGGTGTTTAGAAAGGACAGGTCACCAGAAGTGTTCCTGTTTTGGTAACAAATGCATTCTGGATGGCACAGAGGTGCAGCTGTAGCATTGTCACCTCACAGCAAGAGGTTCTCTGGTTCGATTCTTGGCTAGGGTGCCTTCTGTGTGGAGTCTGCATGTCCTCCATGCGTTCATGTGGCTTTCCTCTGGGTGCTCTGGTTTCCTCTCATAATTCAAAGACATGCGTCTGAAGCGTTTCTCCCTTGGCCTCCACTGAAATTTGTCTTTGTTCCAAGTCAGACTTTACTGGTAAATAAATGCAAAATAAATAAAATAAATAAAATTCTGCAGTAAAATCCTTTGCTTTTGTGTATAACAGGTACTGGTTCAATGACCCCTGCTTCCACCATGGGATGGAGCACTGGAGGAAACCGCTCTGATTGGTCTGGTAGGTGTGGGGGAATCCCCCTGAAAGGGGAGGATTTTCTATCCACTGCCAAGTGTGCCCTCTCCAAATTATTCTAAGAATCCATTTGTCTGAGACTGTGTGCATCCAGGGTGCAGGGTTGAGACAGTGTGCCAGAGGAAAGAGGAACACAAGGGAGTGCAGGAAAACGGGGCTGCTCTGTGACTCAGTACAGTCAGTTCTTTGCACAGTGATGATCCATTTTCAGAAAGGAACCCCTCTTGTTCAGTTCTGAAGAATTATCCTCCTGCCATTTCCTTTTGGATCTCTGATTTTTTGTTTGTTCAGCCCCTTGAAGGAAGACACCCTGTTTAGGGAGAACGTGGATACATGAAACATCCTAGATAACACATGCATTAATTTCCCTCTATCATCCCCTTCTTTGAGAATCTGTGGAACAGAGGACCTAAACTCCGATTCAGAACTTAAAGATGCATTTCAAATTTCTGTTGTTAAATCATCAGGGAAGTATTAGCTGTCGGCACAACACTGTTAGCAGAATCAAACTAGTACTAATGCCCTGTATGGAAACACAATCCCCAGAATCAGCTGTCTGCTCAACACTCTTAGCATAAACAAACTAGTACTAATGCCCTGTATGAGAACACAACCACCAGAACTAGCTGCCTGCACAACACTCTTAGCATAAACAGACTAGTACTAATGTCCTGTATGGGAACAGAACTAGCTGTCTGCACAACACTCTTAGCAAAATCAAACTAGTGCTAATGCCCTGTATGGGAACACAATCCCCAGAATCAGCTGTCTGCTCAACACTCTTAGCATAAACAAACTGGTACTAATGCCCTGTATGGGAACACAACCACCAGAACTAGCTGTCTGCACAACACTCTTAGCATAAACAAACTAGTACTAATGTCCTGTATGGGAACAGAACTAGCTGTCTGCACAACACTCTTAGCAAAATCAAACTAGTACTAATGCCTTGTATGGGAACACAATCCACAGAATCAGCTGTCTGCTCAACACTCTTAGCATAAACAAACTAGTACTAATGTCCTGTATGGGAACAGAACCACCAGAACTAGCTACCTGCACAACACTCTTAGCATAAACAAACTAGTACTAATGTCCTGTATGGGAACAGAACCACCAGAACTAGCTACCTGCACAACACTCTTAGCATAAACAAACTGGTACTAATAAAAGGAACAATCCCAAAGGATGCAGCAGCAAACCAAACACCAATAAAAATAATATATCACCACACTGACCGAACAATAAGGGAAACCACCAGGAATTAGCGAAGACCACAGTTTTCAGATGTTACATCAGCAGGGAAATATTAGCTGTCTGCACAACACTGTTAGCAGAATCAAACTAGTACTAATGCCCTGTATGGGAACACAATCCCCAGAATCAGCTGTCTGCTCAACACTCTTAGCATAAACAAACTAGTACTAATGCCCCGTATGGGAACACAACCACAAGAACTAGCTGCCTGCACAACACTCTTAGCATAAACAGACTGGTACTAATGTCCTGTTTGGGAACACAAGCATTAGATGTCTGCACAAACTCTTAGCATAAATAAACTAGTATTGATGTCCTGTATGGAATAGAACCACCAGAATTATCTGCTGCACAGCACTCAGACAAGGAAACCACATCAGCCTTATAAACAGCTACAATCCGATCATTATCTGTATGATGAAGCTTCTGTTTCTTTCATGTTTATGTGAACTTCACTGCTAGATAAAATATCTGGAGACAGTACTATGTCTGGTAAGGGGTCTCTTACCCAACAGCATGCCTGTATACAAAGGGTTTAGCTCTCCCATACCTGCACGAGATACTGGAATAGCCACAGAGGATGTGTCTAAATTCTGTTCCATAGTCAATGGCAAAGCTACACTAGAAGAAGGGCAAAAGGTAAGTGGTCTGTGACCTTAGCAGTGGCCTTGGCAGCATTACTAACCGTAGGCTGAGGCATAACCTTAGCAGTGGCCTTGACAGCATTACTAACCGTAGGCTGAGGCATAACCTTAGCAGTGGCCTTGACAGCATTACTAACCGTAGGCTGAGGCATACCCTTAGCAGTGGCCTTGACAGCATTACTAACCGTAGGCTGAGGCATACCCTTAGCAGTGGCCTTGACAGCATTACTAACCGTAGGCTGAGGCATACCCTTAGCAGTGGCCTTGACAGCATTACTAACTGCAGGCTGAGGCATAACCTTAGCAGTGGCCTTGACAGCATTACTAACCGTAGGCTGAGGCATAACCTTAGCAGTGGCCTTGACAGCATTACTAACCGTAGGCTGAGGCATACCCTTAGCAGTGGCCTTGACAGCATTACTAACCGTAGACTGAGGCATACCCTTAGCAGTGGCCTTGACAGCATTACTAACCGTAGGCTGAGGCATAACCTTAGCAGTGGCCTTGACAGCATTACTAACCGTAGGCTGAGGCATAACCTTAGCAGTGGCCTTGGCATCATTACTAACCGTAGGCTGAGGCATACCCTTAGCAGTGGCCTTGACAGCATTACTAACCGTAGGCTGAGGCATAACCTTAGCAGTGGCCTTGACAGCATTACTAACTGTAGGCTGAGGCATAACCTTAGCAGTGGCCTTGACAGCATTACTAACCGTAGGCTGAGGCATAACCTTAGCAGTGGCCTTGACAGCATTACTAACCGTAGGCTGAGGCATAACCTTAGCAGTGGCCTTGACAGCATTACTAACCGTAGGCTGAGGCATAACCTTAGCAGTGGCCTTGACAGCATTACTAACCGTAGGCTGAGGCATACCCTTAGCAGTGGCCTTGACAGCATTACTAACCGTAGGCTGAGGCATAACCTTAACAGTGGCCTTGACAGCATTACTAACCGCAGGCTGAGGCATACCATTAGCAGTGGCCTTGACAGAATTACTAACCGTAGGCTGAGGCATAACCTTAGCAGTGGCCTTGACAGCATTACTAACCGCAGGCTGAGGCATAACCTTAGCAGTGGCCTTGACAGCATTACTAACCGTAGGCTGAGGCATAACCTTAGCAGTGGCCTTGACAGCATTAGTAACCGCAGGCTGAGGCATAACCTTAGCAGTGGCCTTGACAGCATTACTAACCGTAGGCTGAGGCATAACCTTAGCAGTGGCCTTGACAGCATTACTAACCGTAGGCTGAGGCATAACCTTAGCAGTGGCCTTGACAGCATTACTAACCGCAGGCTGAGGCATACCCTTAGCAGTGGCCTTGACAGCATTACTAACCGTAGGCTGAGGCATACCCTTAGCAGTGGCCTTGGCATCATTACTAACTGTAGGCTGAGGCATACCCTTAGCAGTGGCCTTGACAGCATTACTAACCGTAGGCTGAGGCATAACCTTAGCAGTGGCCTTGACAGCATTACTAACCGCAGGCTGAGGCATACCCTTAGCAGTGGCCTTGACAGCATTACTAACCGCAGGCTGAGGCATAACCTTAGCAGTGGCCTTGACAGCATTACTAACCGTAGGCTGAGGCATAACCTTAGCAGTGGCCTTGACAGCATTACTAACCGTAGGCTGAGGCATAACCTTAGCAGTGGCCTTGGCATCATTACTAACTGTAGGCTGAGGCATACCCTTAGCAGTGGCCTTGACAGCATTACTAACCGTAGGCTGAGGCATACCCTTAGCAGTGGCCTTGAAAGCATTACTAACCGTAGGCTGAGGCATACCCTTAGCAGTTGCCTTGACAGCATTACTAACCGTAGGCTGAGGCATACCCTTAGCAGTGGCCTTGACAGCATTACTAACCGTAGGCTGAGGCATACCCTTAGCAGTGGCCTTGACAGCATTACTAACCGTAGGCTGAGGCATACCCTTAGCAGTGGCCTTGACAGCATTACTAACCGTAGGCTGAGGCATAACCTTAGCAGTGGCCTTGACAGCATTACTAACCGTAGGCTGAGGCATACCCTTAGCAGTGGCCTTGACAGCATTACTAACCGTAGGCTGAGGCATAACCTTAGCAGTGGCCTTGACAGCATTACTAACCGCAGGCTGAGGCATACCTTAGCAGTGGCCTTGACAGCATTACTAACCGTAGGCTGAGGCATACCCTTAGCAGTGGCCTTGACAGCATTACTAACCGTAGGCTGAGGCATAACCTTAGCAGTGGCCTTGACAGCATTACTAACCGTAGGCTGAGGCATAACCTTAGCAGTGGCCTTGACAGCATTACTAACCGTAGGCTGAGGCATACCTTAGCAGTGGCCTTGACAGCATTACTAACCGTAGGCTGAGGCATAACCTTAGCAGTGGCCTTGACAGCATTACTAACCGTAGGCTGAGGCATACCCTTAGCAGTGGCCTTGACAGCATTACTAACCGTAGGCTGAGGCATACCCTTAGCAGTGGCCTTGACAGCATTACTAACCGTAGGCTGAGGCATAACCTTAGCAGTGGCCTTGACAGCATTACTAACCGTAGGCTGAGGCATACCCTTAGCAGTGGCCTTGACAGCATTACTAACCGTAGGCTGAGGCATACCCTTAGCAGTGGCCTTGACAGCATTACTAACCGTAGGCTGAGGCATACCCTTAGCAGTGGCCTTGACAGCATTACTAACCGTAGGCTGAGGCATAACCTTAGCAGTGGCCTTGACAGCATTACTAACCGTAGGCTGAGGCATACCCTTAGCAGTGGCCTTGACAGCATTACTAACCGCAGGCTGAGGCATAACCTTAGCAGTGGCCTTGACAGCATTACTAACCGCAGGCTGAGGCATAACCTTAGCAGTGGCCTTGACAGCATTACTAACCGCAGGCTGAGGCATAACCTTAGCAGTGGCCTTGACAGCATTACTAACCGTAGGCTGAGGCATAACCTTAGCAGTGGCCTTGACAGCATTACTAACCGTAGGCTGAGGCATAACCTTAGCAGTGGCCTTGAAAGCATTACTAACCGTAGGCTGAGGCATACCCTTAGCAGTGGCCTTGACAGCATTACTAACCGTAGGCTGAGGCATATCCTTAGCAGTGGCCTTGACAGCATTACTAACCGTAGGCTGAGGCATACCCTTAGCAGTGGCCTTGACAGCATTACTAACCGTAGGCTGAGGCATAACCTTAGCAGTGGCCTTGACAGCATTACTAACCGTAGGCTGAGGCATAACCTTAGCAGTGGCCTTGACAGCATTACTAACCGTAGGCTGAGGCATACCCTTAGCAGTGGCCTTGACAGCATTACTAACCGTAGGCTGAGGCATAACCTTAACAGTGGCCTTGACAGCATTACTAACCGCAGGCTGAGGCATACCATTAGCAGTGGCCTTGACAGAATTACTAACCGTAGGCTGAGGCATAACCTTAGCAGTGGCCTTGACAGCATTACTAACCGCAGGCTGAGGCATAACCTTAGCAGTGGCCTTGACAGCATTACTAACCGTAGGCTGAGGCATAACCTTAGCAGTGGCCTTGACAGCATTAGTAACCGAGGCTGAGGCATAACCTTAGCAGTGGCCTTGACAGCATTACTAACCGTAGGCTGAGGCATAACCTTAGCAGTGGCCTTGACAGCATTACTAACCGTAGGCTGAGGCATAACCTTAGCAGTGGCCTTGACAGCATTACTAACCGCAGGCTGAGGCATACCCTTAGCAGTGGCCTTGACAGCTACTAACCGTAGGCTGAGGCATACCCTTAGCAGTGGCCTTGGCATCATTACTAACTGTAGGCTGAGGCATACCCTTAGCAGTGGCCTTGACAGCATTACTAACCGTAGGCTGAGGCATAACCTTAGCAGTGGCCTTGACAGCATTACTAACCGCAGGCTGAGGCATACCCTTAGCAGTGGCCTTGACAGCATTACTAACCGCAGGCTGAGGCATAACCTTAGCAGTGGCCTTGACAGCATTACTAACCGTAGGCTGAGGCATAACCTTAGCAGTGGCCTTGACAGCATTACTAACCGTAGGCTGAGGCATAACCTTAGCAGTGGCCTTGGCATCATTACTAACTGTAGGCTGAGGCATACCCTTAGCAGTGGCCTTGACAGCATTACTAACCGTAGGCTGAGGCATACCCTTAGCAGTGGCCTTGAAAGCATTACTAACCGTAGGCTGAGGCATACCCTTAGCAGTGGCCTTGACAGCATTACTAACCGTAGGCTGAAGCATACCCTTAGCAGTGGCCTTGACAGCATTACTAACCGTAGGCTGAGGCATACCCTTAGCAGTGGCCTTGACAGCATTACTAACCGTAGGCTGAGGCATACCCTTAGCAGTGGCCTTGACAGCATTACTAACCGTAGGCTGAGGCATACCCTTAGCAGTGGCCTTGACAGCATTACTAACCGTAGGCTGAGGCATAACCTTAGCAGTGGCTTTGACAGCATTACTAACCGTAGGCTGAGGCATACCCTTAGCAGTGGCCTTGACAGCATTACTAACCGTAGGCTGAGGCATAACCTTAGCAGTGGCCTTGACAGCATTACTAACCGCAGGCTGAGGCATACCCTTAGCAGTGGCCTTGACAGCATTACTAACCGTAGGCTGAGGCATACCCTTAGCAGTGGCCTTGACAGCATTACTAACCGTAGGCTGAGGCATAACCTTAGCAGTGGCCTTGACAGCATTACTAACCGTAGGCTGAGGCATAACCTTAGCAGTGGCCTTGACAGCATTACTAACCGTAGGCTGAGGCATACCCGTAGCAGTGGCCTTGACAGCATTACTAACCGTAGGCTGAGGCATAACCTTAGCAGTGGCCTTGACAGCATTACTAACCGTAGGCTGAGGCATACCCTTAGCAGTGGCCTTGACAGCATTACTAACCGTAGGCTGAGGCATACCCTTAGCAGTGGCCTTGACAGCATTACTAACCGTAGGCTGAGGCATAACCTTAGCAGTGGCCTTGACAGCATTACTAACCGTAGGCTGAGGCATACCCTTAGCAGTGGCCTTGACAGCATTACTAACCGTAGGCTGAGGCATACCCTTAGCAGTGGCCTTGACAGCATTACTAACCGTGGGCTGAGGCAGACCCTTAGCAGTGGCCTTGAGAGCAATACTAACCGTGGGCTGAGGCTAAACCTTAGCAGTGGCCTTGACAGCATTACTAACCGTGGGCTGAGGCATACCCTTAGCAGTGGCCTTGACAGCATTACTAACCGCAGGCTGAGGCATAACCTTAGCAGTGGCCTTGACAGCATTACTAACCGCAGGCTGAGGCATAACCTTAGCAGTGGCCTTGACAGCATTACTAACCGCAGGCTGAGGCATAACCTTAGCAGTGGCCTTGACAGCATTACTAACCGTAGGCTGAGGCATAACCTTAGCAGTGGCCTTGACAGCATTACTAACCGTGAGGCTGAGGCATAACCTTAGCAGTGGCCTTGAAAGCATTACTAACCGTAGGCTGAGGCATACCCTTAGCAGTGGCCTTGACAGCATTACTAACCGTAGGCTGAGGCATATCCTTAGCAGTGGCCTTGACAGCATTACTAACCGTAGGCTGAGGCATACCCTTAGCAGTGGCCTTGACAGCATTACTAACCGTAGGCTGAGGCATAACCTTAGCAGTGGCCTTGACAGCATTACTAACCGTAGGCTGAGGCATAACCTTAGCAGTGGCCTTGACAGCATTACTAACTGTAGGCTGAGGCATAACCTTAGCAGTGGCCTTGACAGCATTACTAACCATAGGCTGAGGCATACCCTTAGCAGTGGCCTTGACAGCATTACTAACCGCAGGCTGAGGCATACCCTTAGCAGTGGCCTTGACAGCATTACTAACCGTAGGCTGAGGCATAACCTTAGCAGTGGCCTTGACAGCAATACTAACCGTAGGCTGAGGCATAACCTTAGCAGTGGCCTTGACAGCATTACTAACCGTAGGCTGAGGCATACCCTTAGCAGTGGCCTTGACAGCATTACTAACCGTAGGCTGAGGCATACCTTTTCTTTTTATCTGCAACTGTATTTAATGGCGGGGGGTCTACTACAGCCATAAGTCATCAAGGCAGGGGACAAAACACTAACCAGAATAACGAATGGACAGCACTGGATAACTTATCACAATAAGCACTTAAGGTTTCTAGTAATAACTATGTCCCCACAAACTTAAACTCTATCAGACTATCCTATTATCACAAAAAAGAGTTTGAAATGTCTTCAGAATTATTTTACAACTGACAAAAGCTGAATAATTTCCAGTACACAAAGACTAGATACCAAAGCAACCAAAGTGTCAAACCAGTGCTAAAATTAGTTCCACATACATTAACAATGTTAAACTGCCATAAAATATCATTTAATAGCAATTTAAGCTATATTTACTTATCAGACAGAATGATATCTTCACAGTTCATTCAAATAACTTCACTCACAGTAAAATGTACAAACATCCAAGTAATGCAATGTTTTCCAGTCAAAAATGAAAATAAAGCAGAGTAACAACAGTAAACACAGGTGTGATTAATCTGCAGTGCTGACTGCAGGAGACAACCCCTAGCGTCTATCAGCAGAGAAACAACAGTAAAGACAGGCATGATTAATCTGCAGTGCTGACTGCAGGAGACAAGCCCTAGCATCTATCAGCAGAGCAAAAGTAAAGACAGGTGCGATTAATCTGCAGTGCTGCCTACAAGAGACAACCCCTAGTGTCTTTCAGCAGAGCAACAACAGTAAAGACAGGCGTGATTAATCTGCAGTGCTGCCTGCATGAGACAACCCCTAGTGTCTATCAGCAGAACAACAACAGTAAAGACAGGCGCGATTAATCTGCAGAGACAACACATAGTGTCTATAAGCAGAGCAACAACAGTAAAGACAGGCACGATTAATCTGCAGTGCTGCCTGCATGAGACAACCCCTAGTGTCTATCAGCAGAACAACAACAGTAAAGACAGGTGAGATTAATCTGCAGTGCTGCCTGCAGGAGACAATCCCTAGCGTCTATCAGCAGAGCAACAACAGTAAAGATAGGCATGATTAATCTGCAGTGCTGCCTGCAGGAGATGACCCCTAGTGTCTTTCAACAGAGCAACAACAGAAAAGACAGGCATGATTAATCTGCGGTGTTGCCTGCAGGAGACAACCCCTAGTGTCTATCAGCAGAGCAACAACAGTAAAGATAGGTGTGATTAATCTGCAGTGCTGCCTGCAGGAGAAAACCCCTAGTGTCTATCAGCAGAGCAACAACAGTAAAGACAGGCGTGATTAATCTGTGGTACAGCCTGCAGGAGACAACCCCTAGTGTCTATCAGCAGAGCAACAACAGTAAAGACAGGTGTGATTAATCTGTGGTGCTGCCTGCAGGAGACAACCCCTAGTGTCTATCAGCAGAGCAACAACAGTAAAGACAGGCATGATTAATCTGCAGTGCTGCCTGCAGGAGACAACCCCTAGTGTCTATCAGCAGAGCAACAACATTAAAGACGGGCATGATTAATCTGCAGTGCTGCCTGCAGGAGACAACCCCTAGGGTCTATCAGCAGAGCAACAACATTAAAGACAGGCGCGATTAATCTGCAGAGACAACCCCTAGTGTCTATCAGCAGAGCAACAACAGAAAAGACAGGCGCTATTAATCTGCAGTGCTGCCTGCAGGAGAAAACCCCTAGTGTCTATAAGCAGAGCAACAACAGTAAAGACAGGCGCGATTAATCTGCAGTGCTGCCTGCAGGAGAAAACCCCTAGTGTCTATCAGCAATGCAACAACAGTAAAGACAGGCACAATTAATCTGCAGTGCTGCCTGCAAGAGACAACCCCTAGTGTCATTCAGCAGAGCAACAACAGTAAAGACAGGAGTGATTGATCTGCAATGCTACGTGGAGGAAACAACCCCTACTGTCTATCAGCAGAGCAACAACAGTAAAGACAGGCGTGATTTGATCTGCAGTGCTACCTGCAGGAGAAAACCCCTAGTGTCTATCAGCAGAGCAACAACAGTAAAGCAGGCGTGATTTGATCTGTACTGCTGCCTGCAGGAGAAAACCCCTAGTGTCTATCAGCAGAGCAACAACAGTAAAGATAGGCATGATTAATCTGCAGTGCTGCCTGCAGGAGAAAACCCCTAGTGTCTTTCAGCAGAGCAACAACAGTAAAGACAGGCATGATTTATCTGCAGTGCTGCCTGCAGGAGACAACCCCTAGTGTTTTTCAGCAGAGCAACAACATTAAAGACAAGCACGATTAATCTGCAGTGCTGCATGCAGGAGACAACCCCTAGTGTCCATCAGCAGAGCAACAACAGTAATGACAGGCACGATTAATCTGCAGTGCTGTCTGCAGGAGACAACCCCTGGTGTCTATCAGCAGAGCAACAACAGTAAAGACAGGTGCGATTAATTTGCAGTGCTGACTGCAGGAGACTACCCCTAGTGTCTATCAGCAGAGCAACAACAGTAAAGACAAGCGCGATTAATGTGCAGTGCTGACTGCAGGAGACAACCCCTAGTGTCTATCAGCAAAGCAACAACAGTAAAGACATGTGCGATTAATCTGCAGTGCTGACTGCAGGAGAAGACCCTTAGTGTCTATCAGCAAAGCTACAACAGTAAAGATAGGCACGATTAATCTGCAGTGCTGCCTGCAGGAGACGACCCCTAGTGTCTATCAGCAGAGCAACAACAGTAAAGACAGGCGTGATTTGATCTGCAGTGCTGCCTGCAGGAGAACACCCCTAGTGTCTATCAGCAGAGCAACCACAGTAAACACAGGCGTGATTTGATCTGCAGTGCTACCTGCAGGAGAAAACCCCTAGTGTCTATCAGTAGAGCAACAACAGTAAAGACAGGTGTGATTAATCTGCAGTGCCGCCTGCAGGAGATGACCCCTAGTGTCTATCAACAGAGCAACAACAGTAAAGACAGGCACGATTAATCTGCAGTGCCACCTGCAGGAGACGACCCCTAGTGTCTACACCAGAGCAACAACAGTAAAGACAGGCGCGATTAATCTGCAATGCCGCCTGCAGGAGATGACCCCTAGTGTCTATCAGTAGAGCAACAACAGTAAAGACAAGCGCGATTAATCTGCAGTGCCGCCTGCAAGAGGTGACCCGTAGTGTCTATCAGCAGAGCAACAGCAGTAAAGACAGGCGCGATTAATCTGCAGTGCCTCCTGCAGGAGAGAACCCCTAGGTGTCTATCAGCAGAGCAACAACAGTAAAGACAGGCGCGATTTATCTGCAGTGCTGCCTGCAGGAGATGACCCCTAGTGTCTATCAGCAGAGCAACAACAGTAAAGACAGGCGCAATCATTCTGCAGTGCTGACTGCAGGAGACCACCCCTAGTGTCCATCAGCAGAGCAACAACAGTAAAGACAGGTGCGATTAATTTGCAGTGCTGACTGCAGGAGACTACCCCTAGTGTCTATCAGCAGAGCAACAACAGTAAAGACAAGCGCGATTAATGTGCAGTGCTGACTGCAGGAGACAACCCCTAGTGTCTATCAGCAAAGAAACAACAGTAAAGACATGTGCGATTAATCTGCAGTGCTGACTGCAGGAGAAGACCCTTAGTGTCTATCAGCAGAGCTACAACAGTAAAGATAGGCGCGACTAATCTGCAGTGCTGCCTGCAGGAGACGACCCCTAGTGTCTATCAGCAGAGCAACAACAGTAAAGACAGGCGTGATTTGATCTGCACTGCTGCCTGCAGGAGAACACCCCTAGTGTCTATCAGCAGAGCAACAACAGTAAAGACAGGCGTGATTTGATCTGCAGTGCTACCTGCAGGAGAAAACCCCTAGTGTCTATCAGTAGAGCAACAACAGTAAAGACAGGTGTGATTAATCTGCAGTGCCGCCTGCAGGAGATGACCCCTAGTGTCTGTCAACAGAGCAACAACAGTAAAGACAGGCACAATTAATCTGCAGTGCCACCTGCAGGAGACGACCCCTAGTGTCTATCACCAGAGCAACAACAGTAAAGACAGGCGCGATTAATCTGCAGTGCCGCCTGCAGGAGATGACCCCTAGTGTCTATCAGTAGAGCAACAACAGTAAAGACAAGCGCGATTAATCTGCAGTGCCGCCTGCAAGAGATGACCCCTAGTGTCTATCAGCAGAGCAACAGCAGTAAAGACAAGCGCGATTAATCTGCAGTGCCTCCTGCAGGAGAGAACCCCTAGGTGTCTATCAGCAGAGCAACAACAGTAAAGACAGGCGCGATTAATCTGCAGTCATGCCTGCAGGAGATGACCCCTAGTGTCTATCAGCAGAGCAACAACAGTAAAGACAGGCGCAATCATTCTGCAGTGATGACTGCAGGAGACCACCCCTAGTGTCCATCAGCAGAGCAACAAAAGTAAAGACAGTTGCGATTAATCTGCAGTGCTGACTGCAGGAGACAACCCCTAGTGTCTATCAGCAGAGCAACAACAGTAAAGACAGGTGCGATTAATCTGCAGTGCTGACAGCAGGAGACGACCCCTAGTGTCTATCAGTAGAGCAACAACAGTAAAGACAGACGCGATTAATCTGCAGTGCCGCCTGCAGGAGATGACCCCTAGTGTCTATCAGTAGAGCAACAACAGTAAAAACAGGTGCGATTAATCTGCAGTGCCGCCTGCAGGAGACGACCCCTAGTGTCTCCAGTAAAGACAGGTGTGATTAATCTGCAGTGCCGACTGCAGGAGACAACCCCTAGTGTCTTTCAGCAGAGAAACAACAGTAAAGACAGGCATGATTAACCTGCAGTGCTGCCTGCAGGAGACAACCCCTAGTGTCTTTCAGCAGAGCAACAACAGTAAAGACAGACGTGATTAATCTGCAGTGCTGCCTGCAGGAAAACAACCCCTAGTGTCTATCAGCAGAGCAACAACAGTAAAGACAGGCGCAATCATTCTGCAGTGCTGACTGAAGGAGACAACCCCTAGTGTCTACAGTAAAGAGAGGCATGATTTGATCTGCAGTGCTGCCTGCAGGAGACAACCCCTAGTGTCTATTAGCAGAGCAACAACAGTAAAGACAGGCATGATTAATCTGCAGTGCTGCCTGCAAGAGACAACCCCTAGTGTCTATCAGCAGAGCAACAACAGTAAAGACAGGCGCGATTAATCTGCAGTGCTGTCTGCAGGAGACAAACCCTAGTGTCTATCAGCAGAGCAACAACAGTAAAGACAGGCGCGACTAATCTGCAGTGCTGACTGCAGGAGACAGCCCCTAGTGTCACTCAGCAGAGCAACAACAGTAAAGACAGGCACGATTAATTTGCAGTGCTGACTGCAGGAGACAACCCCTAGTGTCCATCAGCACAGCAACAACAGTAAAGACAGGCGCGATTCATCTGCAGTGCTGACTGCAGCAGACAACCCCCAGTGTCCATCTGCAGAGCAACAACAGTAAAGACAGGTGCAATTAATCTGCAGTGCTGACTACATGAGACGACCCTTAGTGTCTATCAGCAGAGCAACAACAGTAAAGACAGGTGCGATTAATCTGCAGTGCTGCCTACAGGAGACGACCCCTAGTGTCAATCAGCAGAGCAACAACAGTAAAGACAGGCACGATTAATCTGCAGTGCTGCCTGCAGGAGACGACCCCTAGTGTCTATCAGTAGAGCAGTAACAGTAAAGACAGGCGCGATTAATCTGCAGTGCCGCCTGCAGGAGAAGACCCCTAGTGTCTATCAGCACAGCAACAACAGTAAAGACAGGCGCGATTAATCTGCAGTGCTGCCTTCAGGAGATGACCCCTAGTGGCTATCAGCAGAGCAACAACAGTAAAGACAGTAGCGATTAATCTGCAATGCTGACTGCAGGAGACAACCCCTAGTGTCTATCAGCAGAGCAACAACAGTAAAGACAGGCGCGATTAATCTGCAGTGCTGACTGCAGGAGACAACCCCTAGTATCTATCAGTAGAGCAACAACAGTAAAAACAGGCGTGATTAGTCTGCAGTGCTGCCTGCAGGAGATGACCCCTAGTGTCTATCAGTAGAGCAACAACAGTAAAGACAGGCGCGATTAATCTGCAGTGCTGCCTGCAGGAGACGACCCCTAGTGTCTATCAGTAGAGCAACAACAGTAAAGACAGGCACGATTAATCTGCAGTGCCGCCTGCAGGAGACGACCCCTAGTGTCTATCAGTAGAGCAACAACAGTAAAGACAGGCACGATTAATCTGCAGTGCCACCTGCAGGAGACGACCCCTAGTGTCTATCAGCAGAGCAACAACAGTAAAGACAGGCACAATTAATCTGCAGCGCTGACTGCAGGAGACAACCCCTAGTGTCTATCAGCAGAGCAACAATAGTAAAGACAGGCGTGATTAATCTGCGGTGTTGCCTGCAGGAGACAACCCCTATTGTCTATCAGCAGAGCAACAACAGTAAAGACAGGCATGATTAATCTGCAGTGCTGCCTGCAGGAGACAACCCCTAGCGTCTATCAGTAGAACAACAACAGTAAAGACAGGCGCGATTAATCTGCAGCGCTGCCTGCAGGAGACGACCCCTAGTGTCTATCAGTAGACCAACAACAGTAAAGACAGGTGCGATTAATCTGCAGTGCTGCCTGCAGGAGACGACATCTAGTGTCTATCAGTAGAGCAACAACAGTAAAGACAGGCGCGATTAATCAGCAGTGCCGCCTGCAGGAGATGACCCCTAGTGTCTATCAGTAGAGCAACAACAGTAAAGACAGGCACGATTAATCTGCAGTGCCACCTGCAGGAGACGACCCCTAGTGTCTATCAGCAGAGCAACAGCAGTAAAGACAGGCGCAATTAATCTGCAGTGCTGACTGCAGGAGACCAGCCCTAGTGTCTGACAGCAGAGCAACAACAGTAAAGACAGGTGCGATTAATCTGCAGTGCCGCCTGCAGGAGACGACCCCTAGTGTCTACAGTAAAAACAGGCGTGATTAATCTGCAGTGCTGACTGCAGGAGACAACGCCTAGTGTCTATCAGCAGAGCAACAACAGTAAAGACAGGTGCGATTAATCTGCAGTGCTGACTGCAGGAGACAACCCCTAGTGTCTATCAGCAGTGCAACAACAGTAAAGACAGGCGAGATTAATCTGCAGTGCTGACTGCAGGAGACAACCCCTAGTGTCTATCAGCAGAGCAACAACAGTAAAGACAGGCACGATTAATCTGCAGTGCTGACTGCAGGAGACAACCCCTAGTGTCCATCAGCAGAGCAACAACAGTAAAGACAGGCATGATTTGATCTGCAGTGCTGCCTGCAGGAGACAACCCCAAGTGTCTATCAGCAGAGCAACAACAGTAAAGACAGGCATGATTAATCTGCAGTGCTGCCTACAGAAGACAACCCCTAGTGTCTTTCAGCAGAGCAACAACAGTAAAGTCAGGGATGATTAACCTGCAGTGCTGCCTGGAGGAGACAACCCCTAGTGTCTTTCAACAGAGCAACAACAGCAAAGACAGGTATGATTAATCTGCAGCACTGCCTGCAGGAGACAACCCGTAGTGTCTTTCAACAGAGCAACAACAGTAAAGACAGACGCGATTAATCTGCAGTGGTGCCTGCAGGAGATAACCCCTAGTGTCTATCAGCAGAGCAACAACAGCAAAGACAGGCGTGATTAATCTGCAGTGCTGCCTATAGGAGACAACCCCTGGTGTCTATCAGCAGAGCAACAACAGTAAAGACAGGCGTGATTAATCTGCAGTGCTGCCTGCAGGAGACAACCCCTAGTGTCTATCAGCAGAGCGACAACAGTAAAGACAGGCATGATTAATCTGCAGTGCTGCCTGCAGGAGACAACCCCTAGTGTCTATCAGCAGAGCAACAACAGTAAAGACAGGCGCGAGTAATCTGCAGTGCTGTCTGCAGGAGACAACCCCTAGTGTCTATCAGCAGAGCAACAACAGTAAAGACAGGCGCGACTAATCTGCAGTGCTGACTGCAGGAGACAACCGCCTAGTGTCTATCAGCAGAGCAACAACAGTAAAGACAGGCATGAGTAATCTGCAGTGCTGACTGCAGGGGACAACCCCTAGTATCTATCAGCAGAGCAGCAACAGTAAAGACAGGTGCGATTAATCTGAAGTGATGCCTGCAGGAGACGAACCCTAGTGTCTACAGTAAAGACAGGCGTGATATGATCTGCAGTGCTGCCTGTAGGAGATATCCCCTAGTATCTATCAGCAGAGCAACAACAGTAAAGACAGGCATGATTAATCTGCAGTGCTGCCTGCAGGAGACAACCCCTAGTGTCCATCAGCAGACCAACAACAGTAAAGACAGGCACGAATAATCTGCAGTGCTGTCTGCAGGAGACAACCCCTAGTGTCTATCAGCAGAGCAACAACAGTAAAGACAGGCGCAACTAATCTGCAGTGCTGACTGCAGGAGACAACCCCCTAGTGTCTATCAGTAGAGCAACAACAGTAAAGACAGGCATGATTAATCTGCAGTGCTGACTACAGGAGACAACCCCTAGTGTCTCTCAGCAGAGCAACAAAAGTAAAGACACGCACGATTAATTTGCAGTGCTGACTGCAGGAGACAACCCCTAGTGTCTATCAGCAGAGCAACAACAGTAAAGACAGGCACGAGTCATCTGCAGTGCTGACAGCAGGAGACAAGCCCCAGTGTCCATCTGCAAAGCAACAACAGTAAAGACAGGTGCAATTAATCTGCAGTGCTGACTGCATGAGACGACCCTTAGTGTCTATCAGCAGAGCAACAACAGTAAAGACAGGCATGATTAATCTGCAGTGCTGCCTGCAGGAGACGACCCCTAGTGTCAATCAGCAGAGCAACAACAGTAAAGACAGACACGATTAATCTGCAGTGCTGCCTGCAGGAGACGACCCCTAGTGTCTACAGTAAAGACAGGCGATTAATCTGCAATGCCGCCTGCAGGAGACGACCCCTAGTGTCTATCAGCAGAGCAACAACAGTAAAGAGAGGCGCGATTAATCTGCAGTGCTGCCTGCAGGAGACAACCCCTAGTGTCTATCAGCAGAGCAACAACAGGAAAGACAGGCGCGATTAATCTGCAGTGCTGCCTGCAGGAGATGACCCCTAGTGGCTATCAGCAGAGCAACAACAGTAAAGGCAGTAGCGATTAATCTGCAATGCTGACTGCAGGAGACAACCCCTAGTGTCTATCAGCAGAGAAACAACAGTGAAGACAGGCGCGATTCATCTGCAGTGCTGACTGCAGGAGACAACACCTAGTGTCTATCAGCAGAGCAAGAACAGCAAAGACAGGTGCGATTAATCTGCAGTGCTGCCTGCAGGAGATGACCCATAGTGGCTATCAGCAGAGCAACAACAGTAAAGACAGGCGTGATTAATCTGCAGTGCTGACTGCAGGAGACCAGCCCTAGTGTCTATCAGCAGAGCAACAACAGTAAAGACAGGTGCAATTAACCTGCAGTGCGGCCTGCAGGAGACGACCCCTAGTGTCTACAGTAAAGACAGGCGTGATTAATCTGCAGTGCTGACTGCAGGACACAACCCCCTAGTGTCTATCAGTAGAGCAACAACAGTAAAGGCAGGCATGATTAATCTGCAGTGCTGACTACAGGAGACAACCCCTAGTGTCTCTCAGCAGAGCAACAACAGTAAAGACAGGCACAATTAATTTGCAGTGCTGACTGCAGGAGACAACCCCTAGTGTCTATCAGCAGAGCAACAACAGTAAAGACAGGCACGAGTCATCTGCAGTGCTGACAGCAGGAGACAAGCCCCAGTGTCCATCTGCAAAGCAACAACAGTAAAGACAGGTGCAATTAATCTGCAGTGCTGACTGCATGAGACGACCCTTACTGTCTATCAGCAGAGCAACAACAGTAAAGACAGGCATGATTAATCTGCAGTGCTGCCTGCAGGAGACGACCCCTAGTGTCAATCAGCAGAGCAACAACAGTGAAGACAGACACGATTAATCTGCAGTGCTGCCTGCAGGAGACGACCCCTAGTGTCTACAGTAAAGACAGGCGTGATTAATCTGCAGTGCTGACTGCAGGAGACAACGCCTAGTGTCTATCAGCAGTGCAACAACAGTAAAGACAGGCACGATTAATCTGCAGTGCTGACTGCAGGAGACAACCCCTAGTGTCCATCAGCAGAGCAACAACAGTAAAGACAGGCGTGATTTGATCTGCAGTGCTGCCTGCAGGAGACAACCCCAAGTGTCTATCAGCAGAGCAACAACAGTAAAGACAGGCATAATTAATCTGCAGTGGTGCCTGCAGGAGACAACCCCTAGTGTCCATCAGCAGACCAACAACAGTAAAGACAGGCGCGAATAATCTGCAGTGCTGTCTGCAGGAGACAACCCCTAGTGTCTATCAGCAGAGCAACAACAGTAAAGACAGGCGCGACTAATCTGCAGTGCTGACTGCAGGAGACAACCCCCTAGTGTCTATCAGTAGAGCAACAACAGTAAAGACAGGCATGATTAATGTGCAGTGCTGACTACAGGAGACAACCCCTAGTGTCTCTCAGCAGAGCAAAAACAGTAAAGACAGGCACGATTAATTTGCAGTGCTGACTGCAGGAGACAACCCCTAGTGTCTATCAGCACAGCAACAACAGTAAAGACAGGCACGATTCATCAACAGTAAAGACAGGCACGATTCATCTGCAGTGCTGACAGCAGGAGACAAGCCCCAGTGTCCATCTGCAAAGCAACAACAGTAAAGACAGGTGCAATTAATCTGCAGTGCTGACTGCATGAGACGACCCTTAGTGTCTATCAGCAGAGCAACAACAGTAAAGACAGGCATGATTAATCTGCAGTGCTGCCTGCAGGAGACGACCCCTAGTGTCAATCAGCAGAGCAACAACAGTAAAGACAGGCACGATTAATCTGCAGTGCTGCCTGCAGGAGACGACCCCTAGTGTCTATCAGTAGAGCAACAACAGTCAAGACAGGCACGATTAATCTGCAATGCCGCCTGCAGGAGACGACCCCTAGTGTCTATCAGCAGAGCAACAACAATAAAGAGAGGCGCGATTAATCTGCAGTGCTGCCTGCAGGAGACAATCCCTAGTGTCTATCAGCAGAGCAAGAACAGCAAAGACAGGTGCGATTAATCTGCAGTGCTGCCTGCAGGAGATGACCCCTAGTGGCTATCAGCAGAGCAACAACAGTAAAGGCAGTAGCGATTAATCTGCAATGCTGACTGCAGGAGACAACCCCTAGTGTCTATCAGCAGAGCAACAACAGTAAAGAGAGGCGCGATTAATCTGCAGTGCTGCCTGCAGGAGACGACCCCTAGTGTCTATCAGTAAAGCAACACCAGTAAAGACAGGCACGATTAATCTGCAGTGCTGCCTGCAGGAAATGACCCCTAGTGTCTATCAGTAGAGCAACAACAGTAAAGACAGGCACGATTAATCTGCAGTGCCGCCTGCAGGAGACGATCCCTAGTGTCTATCAGCAGAGCAACAACAGTAAAGACAGGCGCAATTAATCTGCAGCGCTGACTGCAGGAGACAACCCCTAGTGTCTATCAGCAAATCAACAACAGTAAAGACAGGCATGATTAATCTGCAGTGCTGACTGCAGGAGACAAGCCCTAGTGTCCATCAGCAGAGCAACAACAGTAAAGACAGGCGCGATTAATCTGCAGTGCCGCCTGCAGGAGACGACCCCTAGTGTCTACAGTAAAGACAGGCTCGATTCATCTGCAGTGCTGACTGCAGTAGACAACACCTAGTGTCTATCAGCAGAGCAACAACAGTAAAGACAGGTGCAATTAATCTGCAGTGCTGACTGCATGAGACAACCCTTAGTGTCTATCAGCAGAGCAACAACAGTTAAGACAGGCGTGATTAAACTGCAGTGCTGCCTGCAGGGGAGGACCCCTAGTGTCAATCAGCAGAGCAACAACAGTAAAGACAGGAGCGATTAATCTGCAGTGCTGCCTGCAGGAGACGACCCCTAGTGTCTATCAGTAGAGCAACAACAGTAAAGTCAGGCGCGATTAATCTGCAATGCCGCCTGCAGGAGACAACCCCTAGTGTCTATCAGCAGAGCAACAACAGTAAAGAGAGGTGCGATTAATCTGCAGTGCTGCCTGCAGGAGACAACCCCTAGTGTCTATCAGTAGAGCAACAACAGTAAAGACAGGCACATTTAATCTGTGGTGCTGCCTGCAGGAGATGACCCCTAGTGTCTATCAGTAGAGCAACAACAGTAAAGACAGGCGCGATTAATCTGCAGTGCCGCCTGCAGGAGACGATCCCTAGTGTCTATCAGTAGAGCAATAACAGTAAAGACAGGCACGATTAATCTGCAGTGCCACCTGCATGAGACGACCCCTAGTGTCTATCAGCAGAGCAACAACAGTAAAGACAGGCGCAATTAATCTGCAGCGCTGACTGCAGGAGACAACCCCTAGTGTCTATCAGCAGAGCAACAACAGTAAAGACAGGCGTGATTAATATGCAGTGCTGACTGCAGGAGACAAGCCCTAGTGTCCATCAGCAGAGCAACAACAGTAAAGACAGGCACGATTAATCTGCAGTGCCGCCTGCAGGAGACGACCCCTAGTGTCTACAGTAAAGACAGGCGCGATTCATCTGCAGTGCTGACTGCAGGAGACAACCCCTAGTGTCTATCAGCAGAGCAACAACAGTAAAGACAGGCACGATTAATCTGCAGTGCTGACTGCAGGAGACAACCCCTAGTATCCATCAGCAGAGCAACAACAGTAAAGACAGGTGTTTTTTGATCTGCAGTGCTGCCTGCAGGAGACAACCCCTAGTGTCTATCAGCAGAGCAACAACAGTAAAGACAGGCATGATTAATCTGCAGTGCTGCCTGCAGGAGACAACCCCTAGTGTCTTTCAGCAGAGCAACAACAGTAAAGACAGGTATGATTAATCTGCAGTGCTGCATGCAGGAGACAACCCCTAGTGTCTTTCAACAGAGCAACAACAGTAAAAACAGGCGCGATTAATCTGCAGTGCTGCCTGCAGGAGACAACCCCTACTGTCTATCAGCAGAGCAACAACAGTAAAGACAGGCATGATTAATCTGCAGTGCTGCCTGCAGAAGACAACCCCTAGTGTCTATCAGCAGAGCAACAACAGTAAAGACAGGTGCGATTAATCTGCAGTGCTGCCTGCAGGACACGACCCCTAGTGTCTACAGTAAAGACAGGCATGATTAATCTGCAGCGCTGCCTGCAGGAGACAACCCCTAGTGTCTATCAGCAGAGCAACAACAGTAAAGAGAGGCTCGATTAATCTGCACTGCTGTCTGCAGGAGACAACCCCTAGTGTCTATCAGCAGAGCAACAACAATAAAGACAGGGGCGACTAATCTGCAGTGCTGACTGCAGGAGACAACCCCCTAGTGTCTATCAGCAGAGCAACAACAGTAAAGACAGGCATGATCAATCTGCAGTGCTGACTGCAGGAGACAACCCCTAGTGTCTATCAGTAGAGCAACAACAGTAAAGACAGGCGCGATTAATCTGCAGTGCTGCCTGCAGGAGATGACCCCTAGTGTCTATCAGTAGAGCAACAACAGCAAAGACAGGCAGGATTAATCTGCAGTGCTGCCTGCAGGAGACGACCCCTAGTGTCTATCAGTACAGCAACAACAGTAAAGACAGGCGCGATTAATCTGCAGTGCCGCCTGCAGGAGACGACCCCTAGTGTCTATCAGTAGAGCAACAACAGTAAAGACAGGCATGATTAATCTGCAGTGCCAACTGCAGGAGACAACCTCTAGTGTCTATCAGCAGAGCAACAACAGTAAAGACAGGCGCGATTAATCTGCAGGGCTGACTGCAGGAGACAACCCCTAGTGTCTATCAGCAGAGCAACAACAGTAAAGACAGGTGCAATTAATCTGCAGTGCTGACTGCAGGAGACAACCCTAGTGTCTATCAGCAGTGCAACAACAGTAAAGACAGGCGCGATTAATCTTAAGTGCTGACTGCAGGAGACAACCCCTAGTGTCGATCAGTAGAGCAACAACAGTAAAGACAGGCATGATTAATCTGCAGTGCCACCTGCAGGAGACGACCTCTAGTGTCTATCAGCAGAGCAACAACAGTAAAGACAGGCGCGATTAATCTGCAGTGCTGACTGCAAAAGACAACCCCTAGTGTCTTTCAGCAGAGCAACAACAGTAAAGACAGGCATGATTAATCTGCAGTGCGGCCTGCAGGAGTCAACCCCTAGTGTCTTTCAGCAGAGCAACAACAGTAAAGACAGGTATGATTAATCTGCAGTGCGGCCTGCAGGAGACAACCCCTAGTGTCTTTCAACAGAGCAACAACAGTAAAAACAGGCGCGATTAATCTGCAGTGCTGCCTGCAGGAGACAACCCCTAGTGTCTATCAGCAGAGCAACAACAGTAAAGACAGGCATGATTAATCTGCAGTGCTGACTGCAGGAGACAACCCCTAGTGTCTCTCAGCAGAGCAACAACAATAAAGACAGGCATGATTAATCTGCAGTGCTGCCTGCAGAAGACAACCCCTAGTGTCCATCAGCAGAGCAACAACAGTAAAGACAGGTGCGATTAATCTGCAGTGCCGCCTGCAGGAGATGACCCCTAGTGTCTACAGTAAAGACAGGCATGATTAATCTGCAGTGCTGACTGCAGGAGACAACCCCTAGTGTCTCTCAGCAGAGCAACAACAGTAAAGACAGGCATGATTAATCTGCAGTGCTGCCTGCAGAAGACAACCCCTAGTGTCCATCAGCAGAGCAACAACAGTAAAGACAGGTGCGATTAATCTGCAGTGCCGCCTGCAGGAGACGACCCCTAGTGTCTACAGTAAAGACAGGCATGATTAATCTGCAGTGCTGCCTGCAGAAGACAACCCCTAGTGTCCATCAGCAGAGCAACAACAGTAAAGACAGGTGCGATTAATCTGCAGTGCCGCCTGCAGGAGACGACCCCTAGTGTCTACAGTAAAGACAGGCATGATTAATCTGCAGTGCTGCCTGCAGGAGACAACCCCTGGTGTCTATCAGCAGAGCGACAAAAGTAAAGACAGGCGCGATTAATCTGCAGTGCTGCCTGCAGGAGACAACCCCTAGTGTCTATCAGCAGAGCAACAACAGTAAAGACAGGCATGATTAATCTGCAGTGCTGACTGCAGGAGACAACCCCTAGTGTCTCTCAGCAGAGCAACAACAGTAAAGACAGGCATGATTAATCTGCAGTGCTGCCTGCAGAAGACAACCCCTAGCAGAGCAACAACAGTAAAGACAGGTGCGATTAATCTGCAGTGCCGCCTGCAGGAGACGACCCCTAGTGTCTACAGTAAAGACAGGCATGATTAATCTGCAGTGCTGCCTGCAGGAGACAACCCCTGGTGTCTATCAGCAGAGCGACAAAAGTAAAGACAGGCGCGATTAATCTGCACTGCTGTCTGCAGGAGACAACCCCTAGTGTCTATCAGCATAGCAACAACAGTAAAGACAGGGGTGACTAATCTGCAGTGCTGCCTGCAGGAGACAACCCCCTAGTGTCTATCAGCAGAGCAACAGCAGTAAAGACAGGCATGATCAATCTGCAGTGCTGACTGCAGGAGATGACCCCTAGTGTCTATCAGTAGAGCAACAACAGTAAAGACAGGCGCGATTAATCTGCAGTGCTGCCTGCAGGAGATGACCCCTAGTGTCTATCAGTAGAGCAACAACAGTAAAGACAGGCGGGATTAATCTGCAGTGCTGCCTGCAGGAGATGACCCCTAGTGTCTATCAGTAGAGCAACAACAGTAAAGACAGGCGCGATTAATCTGCACTGCTGTCTGCAGGAGACAACTCCTAGTGTCTATCAGCAGAGCAACAACAGTAAAGACAGGCATGATCAATCTGCAGTGCTGACTGCAGGAGACAACCCCTAGTGTCTCTCAGCAGAGCAAAAACAGTAAAGACAGGCATGATTAATTTGCAGTTCTGACTGCAGGAGTCAACCCCTAGTGTCTATCTGCAGAGCAACAACAGTAAAGACAGGCGCGACTAATCTGCAGTGCTGACTGCAGGAGACAACCCCCTAGTGTCTATCAGCAGAGCAACAACAGTAAAGACAGGCATGATTAATCTGCAGTACTGACTGCAGGGGACAACCCCTAGTGTCTATCAGCAGAGCAGCAACAGTAAGACAGGTGCGATTAATCTGAAGTGATGCCTGCAGGAGACGAACCCTAGTGTCTACAGTAAAGACAGGCGTGATATGATCTGCAGTGCTGCCTGTAGGAGACATCCCCTAGTATCTATCAGCAGAGCAACAACAGTAAAGACAGGCATGATTAATCTGCAGTGCTGCCTGCAGGAGACAACCCCTAGTGTCCATCAGCAGACCAACAACAGTAAAGACAGGCGCGAATAATCTGCAGTGCTGTCTGCAGCAGACAACCCCTAGTGTCTATCAGCAGAGCAACAACAGTAAAGACAGGCATGATTAATCTGCAGTGCTGACTACAGGAAAAGTACAGTTTTGTACCTACCATAAATGTAGATGTTCGAAGATCCACATTGCTGCAGTCCTTACATATGGGTAGTCCGCTGTCCTCGGTCGGCCCGAATACCAAAGTATTAGGCTGACGTCGGTCAAGGCGCTTAAAACTGACATCAGGACGTCAGGGTACAAAAGCGCATGACCGACGTCATTTCCTCAGTCTTTTCTTGCCCCAGATGTCAGAAGGCCCCAACAAGAAAGGCCAAAGCCAAAAACCAGCAAAAACTAACCAACCACCCGTGCCCTAACCATATTTACAATATGTACAACACAAACCACACCACCACCTTCAACAACAGAGGGAAGGAGGGTAAATTGGACTGCAGCAATGTGGATCTTCGAACATCTACATTTATGGTAGGTACAAAACTGTACTATGTTCTTTATCTCACATTGCTGCAGTCCTTACATATGGGTAGAATCCCAAAGCAGAGGTAAGGGAGGATGGCAAAACTAGAAAGCATTAGGAGCTGCTAAAATGCCCTGTAAAATTGCAGTGGCAAATCCAGCCCTAGATTTAGAGTAAAGTGGAAGGTGGTAATGCTTAGAGAAAGTATGCACTGAACTCCAAGTAGCAGCTTCCAAAATATCTTTAGTAGCCACCCCCCTTAAAAAAGCTGTAGAAGTGGCAGTAGCCCTAGTGGAATGAGGCCTAATCTCAGCTGGAATCTCCTTACCATGATGGGAATAACAGAAAGCAATACAAAAACCAATCCACTTAGAAATAGTTTGTTTTGAAACAGGTTTGCCCTGAGAACCCAAAGCAAAAGAAACAAACAACTGCTGAGACTGCCTGAACCCTTTAGTTCTGCTCAAATAATATCGCAACTGTCTGTGTATATCCAAAGTGTGCAAAATCCTTTCCCTTTATTTTGGGGTTTGCATAAAAAGTAGGCAAATGAATAGTTTGGTTTAAAGCCACACTAGAAACCACTTTAGGCATAAAAGAAGGGTTAGTA
Organism: Protopterus annectens; assembly: GCF_019279795.1. Classification (NCBI taxonomy): domain Eukaryota; kingdom Metazoa; phylum Chordata; order Ceratodontiformes; family Protopteridae; genus Protopterus; species Protopterus annectens. Next base: position 1,913,567,830 of record NC_056743.1, on the reverse strand, counting down.
CGCAAAGACACCCTATCCTTGTGGAAAATTAAGAAAGGCTCAACTGCCATAAGGGCCTGTAATTCAGAAACCCTTCTCGCAGAGGTAATGGCCAACAAAAAAGCAGTCTTCCATGACAAATATTTCAACTCTGCAGATGCTGCAGGCTCAAAAGGTTGTAGAGTGAGTTTCTCCAACACAAAATTGAGATCCCAAGCAGGAGTAGGAGCTCTACGTAGGGTCTTATATTCTTTGCCCCTCTAAGGAATTGCTTAAACAAAGGCTGAGAAAATAATGGTGGGTCACAGTCATAGTGAGCAGAAATTGCTGCAGCATGAACCTTTATAGAGGAGAAGGACAAACCTTTGTCCAATAACTCAGTAAGGTATTGAAGCAACACTTAAATTAGGTTTAGAAACATCAAAGTCCTTTGCTGTACTCCAAAATAAAAATCTCCTCCATTTATCTGCGTAAACTTTCCTTGTACTAGGCCTTCTGGCCTCCAAAATAACATTCAAAACTTGTTGTGGAAGCTGAGACCCTCCAGGGTTTAAAACAGAATATGCCAGGCTGTCAGATGTAGAGAATGAAGTTTGACATTGAGTAAATGACTGTTCTCCTGAGACAGCAGATGAGGAATCGAAGGCAAAGGCCATGGAGGCTCCCGTACCAGACTTCTCAGTAATGGGTACCAGTGCTGTAGAGGCCAATCTGGAGCTATTAAAATCATGTTTGGCTTGTCCTGTCTGACCTTCAGGAGTACCTTTGGGAGGAGAGGCAGAGGTGGAAAGGCATACACGTGAAGATTGCTCCAATTGAATGAGAGAGCATCCACTTTCCAAGCTGTGGGATGAAACCTTTTTGTGCAAAACTTTGGCAGCTGGTAATTTAGAGGAGAAGCGAACAGATCTATGTCTGGAGTTCCCCATAACACTGTCAATCTCTGAAATACATGAGGATCCAATTTCCACTCGTGGGGATCCATAATTTGTCTGCTCAACACATCTGCTAAGGAGTTCTGTGCTCCTGGCAGAAACCTTGCCTGAAGATTTAGCTGTAAACTGAGAGCAGTCTCCCACAAAATCATTGCTTGTCTGCATAGAGGATAAGAATGCGTTCCCCCTTGTTTGTTGATGTACCACATGACAGTTGTGTTGTCTGTCTGAATCAACACCTGCCCTGGAAGAAGTAAATCCTTGAAAGCTATCAATGCAAATTGGACTGCTAACATCTCCTTCAAGTTGATATGTAGATGTTGAAGTCTGGCAGGCCACGTGTCTTGTACCCATTTTCCATTTAGATGAGCTCCCCAAGCTTTGTCTGAGGCATCTGTCGTTAAAATCTGACTCGCCTCTGGCCGGGTCACAGAGAGTCCCTTGTTTAGGTGACATTCCTGAGCCCACCACAAAAATTCCTTTTGAATGCAAGGTATTATCTGAATGACAGTGTCCAAATCTTGGCAGTGCTGTGTCCATACATTCTTGAGATACCATTGTAGCTTCCTCATATGCAGTTTGGCATTGGGAAGTACCAGAATACAAGATGCCATGAACCCCAAGGCTTGAAGGACTGTCCTTGCAGTCAGCCTGGACTGAGAGACAATTGGTGGAAGTAAAGAGAAAGATTCTTTTGTTTGCCGGGGTCAAAAGGCCATCTGGGATGCTGTATTCAGTCTCACACCCAGAAAGCACATGTCCTGAGAGGGTACTAGACTGGACTTTATTTCGTTCACAGAATACCCCAGGCATCTTAACACTGCCATCACATACTGTAAATGATGAAGAAGTTTGTCCTTTTCTTGGGCCAGAATCAGGCAATCGTCCAAATAAGGATAGATTTGTATTCCTCTTAGCCTGAAGAAAGCTACCACTGGAGCCAGAACCTTCGTGAACACTCTGGGCAGTAGATAAGCCAAAGGGCAATGCAGAGAACTGATAATGTGAAGTCCCAGCCCAAAACGCAGATACTTCCTGCAACTGGGCCTGATAGGAACATGAAGGTAAGCCTCCTTGAGATCCAGAGTCACCATCCAGTGATCTTTGCCTAGCAGAGGTAAAAGCTGTTGTAACGTCAACATTTTGAACTTGGGAATGTCCAGATATGTGTTGAGGATAGATAAATCCAAAATTGGTCTCCACGTGTTTCCTTTCTTTGGTACTAGAAACAGGCGAGAATAAAATCGTAGGCCCACTTCTGGCAGAGGGACCGGTTGAATGGCCCCTATTTGAAGTAGTAGAGAAATTTGTTTGTGAGCCTCTAGTCTTTGCTGAGGAGGAACGTCCGGCATGCCTTTGAAAGGAGGCAAGGTATGGAAATAAAACTTGTAACCTTGGTGTATGATATCCAATACCCATTTGTCTTGGGTAAGCAACATCCAATTTTCCTTGAAGAGTGCTAACCTTCCTCCCAAAGGTGCTGCCAGGCAAGAAGGATCTGGCAGCTGAAAAAGTAGGTCATTGGGCCTGTTTACGAAAGGACTGGCCCCTGCCCTCACCCGAAGATTGTGCAGGTGAACTCCCTGTTCTAGGTCTGAAAGAACTCTGAGCTCTGCCCCTACCACGTCTAGATCTACCCCTAGACTGAGAATCATAAGAAGGATACGTCCACCCCTTAGCAGGCCAATTCCTACTAAACTTCGGAGGCTGAACTTGCAAAAAATCTTTAACAGCCTGCATAGACTTAGCCTTGTCTTCCATTTTCTTCAAGACTGACTCCACAGGTCAACACATCAGACTGCAAAGGAGCATCCAAAATCCTTGTCTTAACATGGTCAGACAAATTCTGATCCTTCAGCCAGACGTGCCTGCGAAGAACTGAGCCAGTGGCAGCCACCCTAGACGAGGCCTGCACAGCATCAAAACCACACTGTAATGAATGCTTACCCACCTGTTCAGAGACATGCACCAAATCTTGTAATTCTTTACACTCAATGCCTTCCGCCAGAGCGTCCACCTTAGACTTCAATTGAGAAAGAAGAAAGTTTTGATATTTCAACATATGAAACTGGCAATTCAAAGCCCTCATAGCTAAGGTAGAAGATGTATAGACCTTCTTTCCCCATCTATCCAAAGCTCTGGCTTCTTTATCTAGAGGAACCGGATTTTTTACAACAGAGGCCTTGACACCCTTAGGTCCCTGACTAATAGTTTCTGGGTCCGCCCTAGGACTCTTATAAAGATATTTATGAGCCTCAGGCACCCTGTAATACATATCCGGTTTAACAGGAGCAGGAGGCAGAGAATCAGGATTAAGTGAAGCCTCTGCAAACACATCTTCCACAACATCCAGAACAGGGGGTATAGCCAAGGGCCTATGCTGGGGTAACAGCAAAAATTCCCTAAGCCTTTTCCGAGAATCAGAGAAGTCCTGACCTTCCCACTTAAAATGTTCCCTCATAGAATGAAGTGTCTCTGAAAAAGAAAAATCCTCTGGAGGAGAAGCAGAAGGAGTGGAATCATCTGCATCAGAATCAGAATAAGGAGAGTACTCCTGCAAGTCTTCAGCTGAAGACTCTGAAACATCCGAAGCCTGCTCAAAACTTCCCAACTCTGGCTCCACCCTAGGCCTCTTTATCAGGAGGGGGCAAAGAACCTCTAATCAGAGTAATCAAATCTTCTGCCATTTTAAGCATGTGCTTCTTAGGCACAGACCCTGCTGAACTAGGAGTGACACCAACAGAAGCTAAAACTGGCCTGCCTCTGGGAGAAGCCTTGGAAACAGAAGGAGAAGGCCTAACCACCCTAGGAAGGGAGGGGAGTACAGTAACTAAAGAAGCCCCTTCAGCCTGACCTGCCTCCTGAGAGACCACCTCCTGCAAAATCAAAGTCTCCCCCTGAGACTCCAGAGAAGTCTCCGTCGGAACCACCGGTTCCACTGAAACCTCTAAAGAACCGGCGTCCGAACGGACGACTCATCTTGCCTGGGTTTAACTGCTTTGTCTTTGCGCTTCTTCAGAAGCGGGCGCCGGAGAATCCGACGGCATATTATAATTGCACCGCTTCCCAAAGACCAACCTAGCACAATCTAACCTTCGCTTAATAGTGCGTTTATTGAACCTAGCACAAAAGCGACACCCAACAACGTCGTGCTCAGGCCCCAAACAAGGAATACACAAAGAATGATAATCCCTATGCGGTATCTGTTTCCCACAAGAAATACAGTTATTCACTTTTTCTGACATCCGGTAAAACACTGAGGCAAGAAAAAAACAAAATATTCACCAACGGGTACTTAGCCAACTTGGATTCGGTCTGAAACTCCGAATTCGAAAAATTTCAGAACGCCGAACGGCACTTGCAACGCTGCTTCTGCATCGGACCATGCGGCAAAAAAGACTGAGGAAATGACGTTGGTCATGCGCTTTTGTACCCTGACGTCCTGATGTCAGTTTTAAGCACCTTGACCGACGTCAGCCTAATACTTTGGTATTCGGGCCGACCGAGGACAGCGGACTACCCATATGTAAGGACTGCAGCAATGTGAGATGAAGAACATCAACCCCTAGTGTCTATCAGCAGAGCAACAACTGTAAAGACAGGCATGATTCATCTGCAGTGCTGACAGCAGGAGACAACCCCCAGTGTCCATCTGCAGAGCAACAACAGTAAAGACAGGTGCAATTAATCTGCAGTGCTGACTGCATGAGACGACCCTTAGTGTCTATCAGCAGAGCAACAACAGTAAAGACAGGCGTGATTAATCTGCAGTGCTGCCTGCAGGAGACGACCCCTAGTGTCAATCAGCAGAGCAACAACAGTAAAGACAGGCGCGATTAATCTGCAGTGCTGCCTGCAGGAGACGACCCCTAGTGTCTATCAGTAGAGCAACAACAGTAAAGACAGGTGCGATTAATCTGCAATGCGCCTGCAGGAGACGACCCCTAGTGTCTATCAGCAGAGCAACAACAGTAAAGAGAGGCACGATTAATCTGCAGTGCTGCCTGCAGGAGACAACCCCTAGTGTCTATCAGCAGAGTAACAACAGCAAAGGCAGGCGCGATTAATCTGCAGTGCTGCCTGCAGGAGATGACCCCTAGTGGCTATCAGCAGAGCAACAACAGTAAAGGCAGTAGCGATTAATCTGCAATGCTGACTGCAGGAGACAACCCCTAGTGTCCATCAGCAGAGCAACAACAGTAAAGACAGGCATGATTTGATCTGCAGTGCTGTCTGCAGGAGCCAACCCCTAGTGTCTATCAGCAGAGCAACAACAGTAAAGACAGGCATGATTAATCTGCAGTGCTGCCTGCAGAAGACAACCCCTAGTGTCTATCAGCAGAGCAACAACAGTAAAGACAGGTGCGATTAATCTGCAGTGCCGCCTGCAGGAGACGACCCCTAGTGTCTACAGTAAAGACAGGCGCGATTCATCTGCAGTGCTGACTGCAGGAGACAACCCCTAGTGTCTATCAGCAGAGCAACAACAGTAAAGACAGGCATGATTAATCTGCAGTGCTGACTGCAGGAGACAACCCCTAGTGTCCATCAGCAGTGCAACAACAGTAAAGACAGGCGCGATTAATCTGCAGTGCTGACTGCAGGAGACAACCCCTAGTGTCTATCAGCAGAGCAACAACAGTAAAGACAGGCACGATTAATCTTCGGTGCTGACTGCAGGAGACAACCCCTAGTGTCCATCAGCAGAGCAACAACAGTAAAGACAGGTGTTTTTTGATCTGCAGTGCTGCCTGCAGGAGACAACCCCTAGTGTCTACCAGCAGAGCAACAACAGTAAAGACAGGCATGATTAATCTGCAGTGCTGCCTGCAAAAGACAACCCCTAGTGTCTTTCAGCAGAGCAACAACAGTAAAGACAGGCATGATTAACCTGCAGTGCTGCCTGCAGGAGACAACCCCTAGTGTCTTTCAGCAGAGCAACAACAGTAAAGACAGGTATGATTAATCTGCAGTGCTGCATGCAGGAGACAACCCCTAGTGTCTTTCAACAGAGCAACAACAGTAAAAACAGGCGCGATTAATCTGCAGTGCTGCCTGCAGGAGACAACCCCTAGTGTCTATCAGCAGAGCAACAACAGCAAAGACAGGCGCGATTAATCTGCA